>NC_135828.1:14206090-14498590 GCF_964213995.1 Mustelus asterias | reverse complement strand
CTTGAAAGGAAAGTGAACATTTCAGAAGTTATTTGTACAGATTTAGTCCAGAGCACACTGATGTAGAGACACTGTTGACATGGAAAACACTTCAGGAAACCTTTAAGAAGGAAATAGAAATGTGCATCATTTTTTATTCCATTGAGGGAACTTTCAAGTGATGCATTATGCAATTAATGCTAGATCGTAAAAGATTTGCTAAACATTATTTTATGAAGGTACTACTTCAGGTTAGAAAGAAAGCACAAACTTGAGCTTGAAGTGTGTTTCACGAGTTTGTAATGTCCCTGTAATAGTGTGGTACACTTCAGATGTTGCCAAGAGGATTCGTTAGGAACAAAAGGTATTCATTGATAACGAGAAACTATGTAGAGGGGTTTGAAGCCCTAGGCTGCCCTTGAGCAGCAGCCCCTGGCTGTTCCAGTCTTTGCATGTTTACTACATGGCTTCCAGATGTGCTCCAACTGAGAGGACTTCACAGTCTGAGGTGATCACTTGTTCACATTGATTCCTCTGAATGTCTCCTGCTGTGCTGTCTAAAAGAGACAGACAACACAATCACTACATTCCTTCCAGTTAATTTTTTAATCAAACCTTCAAGATAGGTTTACTCAACCCCCATGTTCTAAATAAATATTATACAGAAGTTGGACGTTTATAATCAGTACATTAATTGTTCAATGATGAGATCTTGAGATTTACATTTAACACAACACTTCAACTAGTAAACTTCATTTGTGCACAATTCCGAATATGGTCTCGCATAGGACTCTCCACACAGGCTTGTTGCTTTCTGAGTTCTGCCGTAGACTATGCTGATCAAGGACTACATACTTTACTCTGCAGATGATGCGTGCTACTCTCCAATCCTCCGTTGATCCTTTTCTCTGATGAGCATCTTACTCTACCATCCCTGCCAGTACTAACATCACAGTATAACTCAGTCTTATGTATTGACAGCTCATTCACAATCATGGTCCATCTCTTTTGAAGGAAATGGTCATGGTACTCAATTTCTGGAGCATAGGTCATGTATCTCTTTCTAGCATTTCTATTAGTGTGATCATTTCAGCAATCTTATTCTGACATGTTATATATTTAAATGTTTGCAGATTGCTTTAAGAGCTGATCACATTGTTTGATGGTGATATCATTAGGGTGTTGCACAGGCTGCTGTTTTAGTTTCAGTTTGCATTCTATGCAGGCCAGAACTCTTAGATTCAAACCAACAACAGATTTATTCGATGTGTGCAAACCATGATTGCAATCTTACCGGCTTTCCACGGTCGATTCGTGTGGCGAATTGGTAAGATAGGGTAAGAGGCGAAAATTGGGTTTGTGCCCAGTTTCTTGCCTCTTGCGATCTTACCGGTGAAATCAGCCTCGCTGATTAATATCGTCCGGGCTCACTTATCTTAGCCCCTCATTGGGTGAGGTCCTTAACGTCAAGGATTACGGGTGGTCCCTACCACCTGTGGTGAAGTGTAGTGGAGAACATGCCCCTGTCTACATCAACGGGGATGAAGTAGAAATGGTCGAGAGCTTCAAGGTTTTAAGTGTCCAGATCACCAACAACCTGTCCTGGTCCCCCCCCCCCATGCCGACACTTTAGTTAAGAAAGCCCACAAATGTCTCTACTTTCTCAGAAGACTAAGGAAATTTGGCATTTCAGCTACGACTCTCTCCAACTTTTAAAGATGCACCATAGAAAGCATTCTTTCTGGTTGTATCACTGCTTGGTATGGCTCCTGCTCTGCCCAAGATCGCAAGAAGCTACAAAAGGTTGTGAATATAGCCCAATCCATCACACAAACCTGCCTCCCACCTATTGACTCTGTCTACACTTCTCGCTGCCTCGGCAAAGCAGCCAGCATAACTAAGGACCCCACGCACCACGGACATTCTCTCTCTTCCACCTTCTTCCGTCGGGAAAAAGATACAAAAGTCTGAAGTCATGTGCCAACCGACTCAAGAACAGCATCTTCCCTGCTGCCATCAGACTTTTGAATGGACCTACCTTACATTAAGTTGATCTTTTTCTACATGCTAGCTATGACTGTAACACCACATTCTGCACTCTCTTGTTTCCTTCTCTATGAACGGTATGCTTTGTCTGGATAGCAAGAAACAATACTTTTCACTGTATACTAATACATGTGACAATAAATCAAATCCAATCACCAACAGGGACCAGATGTAATGGTCTCGTCGGCGTGACCGGAGGCCATTGAAGCCCTCCCGGATGATTAGGGTCAGAGCTGGGCAGTGCCCATGGGGCAGTGCCAGCTTGGCACCCTGGCAGTTTCAGGGAGTGGGGCCTCAGGAGTGGAGCCTGAGGGGGAGGCAGGAAACTGGGATGGGGTGGGGGTGGTCCATAGAAGGAGAGGGTAGGGGGGAACTCTGCAGGGTTGATTGTAGGGGCAGCGATTGGGGGTGGGATGATACAAAGGTGGGTGAGGGGGAGAGTGACCGATCTCCCAGCGTAGCGTGTACAGTATACTGGGAGAAGACTGGGGCACTTGTGCAATGGCACCGCTCGAGCTCAGCAGCTGGCTTCACAGGTGGGCTGCATCTCCACGCCCCGCTCCCCCCCCCACTGGCAAGATTCACAATACGGCTTCTGTATTGCACAGAGTGCTGTAAATTCCCATTACTTACCTTGCTAAAAAAACTGGCAAGAAAACTGACCATTTTCTCGCCTGTTCAACACTTTAGAATTTTTTGGAGAAAATTCAGCTCCACATCTTTTCCTTTCGTTTAAAACTCACAACCCCAACATAGTTAGGATCTTACAAAAAGAAAATTGGTGACAAGTTGTGGTTTTATTTTATTGAGAACGTCGAGAAAAGATCGTAAAAGAAAAATAACATTGTGGGTCCTCACACTAAGAATATTAGAAGGCTGGAGAGAAACAACAACAGGAGCTGCAACTGAACATCTTGTACCTGCAGGGTCGATCACATAGATTCTGGGTGATTTCAAAGTTAAGTGAGCAATCTAATAGGATGGAGCTTGATACTGGTGCTGCCGTATCTTTAACTCTTGGGACAATGTACCAACAAAAGTTGAAACATCTTCCTTTAAAATCAGCCGGTGTGACTTTAAGGACATACATGGAAGAGATTTTGTCATTAAAAGGTTACATCATGGTCAACAGACAAAGAGCAGAGTTTTCTCTCCATGTGGTCCGTGGTAATTTTTCAGCTCTATTTGGGAGATCATGGTTGGAGAAGATAATGCTTAACTGGAGTGCTGTCAACAAATTGATCGATGCCAAAACGGATCTGCAGCACCTTCTGGATAAATACAAGAGTGTATTTGAAGAGACGCTTGGCTCAATGAAAGGTGTTCAAGTGAAACTTAAGTTAAAGCCTAATAGTCAACCAAAAAGTCTCAAAGCAAGAACAGTGCCATATGCAATTCACCCCACAGTTGGTTTAAAGGAAGATGTTTCAACTTTTGTCGATGCAACGTTCAGTTGGAGCTCTTCATCATGTTTCTGGATACTCTCTTTTTCACAGTCACAAGTCTTTTCTTCCATGTGGTAAATTATTTTGTAGAATGCAACTTATTCTTCTCCTTTAGGGTATGCAAATTCTTCTTCCGAATATTCTTCTTAAGGGAAGTCAAGCTGGTCTAGCCCAACAAGCTTTTGCAATATGACCCATTTTGCCACATTTCTTGCATTGACCATCATTGCTCCAGCACTCAGTCACTGAATGGTCCATTTTGGCACATCTGTGACATGCTTGTTGCTGTTTTGACTTCTTATAGGCAGTTCCCAACTTGTGGACCTTCATTCCTGCACGAAATTGCAAAGCCTCTTTAGCAGCCAGTTCCATCAACACTGTGATTTCTACTGCTGTCTTTAAAGTCAATGCATGTTCAGTAAACAATCTTCTATGGATAGCCTCAATTTGGAGACCGCAAACTAGACAATCTCGAAAATAATCCTCTAATGATATGCCAAAAAATGTTGTGAGTGGCTTTTTAAAGTTGCCACAAAATGAGCAATGCATTCGTCTTCCACTTGATTCCTTCAGTAGAATCTGAACTATTCCGTGATGATCAGTGGCTTTGGAGTGTAATGCTCTTCAAGAATCTTTGTCAAGTCATCATAAGTTTTGGTTCCTGGCTTTGCTGGATGAACTAAGCTCTGGAGCAAATTAAAGGTTTGGCTTCCTATTGTACTGAGAAAAACTGGTATGACCAGCTCGGTTGCAATCTTATTTGCTTGTACAAAGTAATGAAAACGCTCAGCATAGGATCTCCACGATTCATTTTCTTCATTGAAAGGGTACATGGGGCGGCACGGTAGCACAGTGGTTAGCTGCTTCACAGCTCCAGGGACCTGGGTTCGATTCCCGGCTTGGGTCACTGTCTGTGTGGAGTTTGCACATTCTCCTCGTGTCTACGTGGGTTTCCTCCGGGTGCTCTGGTTTCCTCCCACAGTCCAAAGATGTGCGGGTTCGGTTGATTGGCCATGCTAAAAATTGCCCTTAGTGTCCTGGGATGCGTAGGTTAGAGGGATTAGTGGGTAAATATGTAGGGATATGGGGGTAGGGCCTGGGTAGGATTGTGGTCGGTGCAGACTCGATGGGCCGAATGGCCTCTTTCTGTGCTGTAGGGTTTCTATGATTTCTATGGGACCTAATAGACTCATCATTTCTCTGACAGGCACTAGTGAATGGAGACTCAGTATTTTTTTACTGTTTTCCCAGTACTCCCCTTTTTACCCTGGAGACTGTTGATTTGATGTATTTTTTTTTCAAATGACCGCAGCCGTAGAGCAAAGCATACCATTTTTCAAATATGCCAGATCATGTCTGAAATCTCACCCTTCTCTGATCAGAAAAAACCCTTCTTTTAAAACCACACAGAGAATTTTTCTTACCTGACTGTTCCTGGCACTGGCTCTTTAATCTTTAGTCCTGTTGTTGCTTCTCCCCAGTCTTCTAATATTGGAAGTGTGAGAACCCACAATGATATTTCTTCTACTTAAGAGCGTTTCTTGATGTTCTCAATGAAACTAAGTCCCCATTTGCCTCCAATTTTCTTTCTGTAATGTCCTAACTATGTTAGGGGTTGTGGGTTTTACACAGATAAAAAAGACTTGGTTTGCACACGTAGATTCAAACTAACACAGCAGGTGTTGTTGAGAGATGTTTTCTGCTATGCACAGAATACAAAATTGAAAGTAAAGCACCAACCTGTGCAAGCATCCTAATGACATCACCATCAATTCATGTGATTGGTTCTCAAGGCAACTAACAACCATTTTAAGTAGAGAACACAAGGGGATTTGACTACAAGAATAAAGAAGTCTTGTTATAGGGTTTTGCTGAGACTGCATCTGGGATACTATGTGCAGTTTTGGTCTCCATATTTAAGAAAGGATATAGTTGCATTTGCAGCAGTACAACAAAGCTTCACTAACTTGGTCCCTGGGATGAGGAGGTTGTCCTATTATAAGAGGCTGAATAAATTGGGCTTATTCTCTGGAGTTTAGAAGGATAGGAGATGATCTCATTGAAAGCTACAAAATTCTGAAGAATGGATGCTTAAAGCTTGTTTCCACTAGTCAGGGAATCTAAAACATGGGGCACAGTATCAGGATAAAGAACCAATCATTTAGGACTGAAATGAAGAGAAGTGTTTTCACTCAGGGTTGTGAATCTCTCCCAGAGGGTTGTAGGTGTTTCATCATTGAACACATTTAAGGTTGGGATAGACAGGATTTTGGTGTCTCAGAATTAAGCGCATGGGGAGAAGGAAGGGAAAAAGGATTTGAAGCACAGGATCAGCCATGATTGTATAGAATGGTGGAGCAGGCTTACTTTACTGTATGGTCTACCTCCTGCTCCTATTTCTTTGTTCTTGTGCTCAGACACCTGAAAAATGTCTAATCCACCATTACATTGGCTGTCTTTCAGACATTGTTGAGACTCTGGGTATTAGTCCATAAAGTTGGACCTCTTTGCACCTGTTTCACATCCATAACATTTAATTTTTCTTTGTTGGAATTGAGGCAGATTTTCTTGGGCTCTCCCTAAACAGCTGTGAACCAATAAGTAAAGATTTTGAAGAGGAAACAGGTCACCTCTCCCCATGACTTAAATTGGTCACGGCCCCTGTTGCTGATTGCAGTTCAAAGATACCTGAAAGAAGATATATCATTAAGGTCAGAATTAGACTCGGCCATGAGACTGGACTCAGCCCTTCAGTGAAAAGCCGAATGTAAGTCATTGCCTGTGTTCAAACACAACTTGAACAAGTAGAAGGATGGGCAGCCCCTATGAAATGTACCCCAATCAGAGCCAATGTCTAAACGACAGCAGAGAAAAATGGCAAAAAGTTGCTAATCATACTTTTCAAAGAGTTATCTCCTGTGTCTCCAGCTTTGCTTCTTTTCAATTGGTACTCAGATAATCCAATGTTTAGTATTTGTTCCTACTCTCCCTTTGTCAGCATCGTATCTTATCTTCCATTATCATCACATTGAATTTTAAATCAGATTGTTCTCCAAGCCAGAAATTGCATTCCAGCATTCTTGAAAATGTATCAAGCATAATTATTTAAAATCTGGCTAAGTGGAATTGCCAAAGTACATTTAGTCTCAAATGTTTTGAAGGTTTTCCTTTGTGTATCCCTTTAAAATCCTTTAGATGCTTTAAGGCTGAATTTTCTGCAGTGTTTTGTAATTTTTGCAGTATTTAGTACATTTGTATTGCTACACATGTTTCTTGGTTAGCTTCAGCAAACAATAGATAATTGAGCCAGTTTTAAGCCAAACAGTTGCCTTTTCTGGGCAATATAAGATCACCTTTACAGTACAATACTGAGATAACTAAACTGTTGCAAAAGTTGTAAAGCACATTTCAGTTGGGCGATTGTGGAATCAATCAATTTTTTCCTCAGATGATGTCTTCATTGGTCAGACAACTTAATTATTGGAGCTGAATTATGCGCTCATACAACATCTGTCGTACACATTTGAAAAGAGAAGCAAAATCCAGCAGATTCATTGTTGCATGTATTTGGGCCAAATATGATCGGTTATCAGAGGGTGAGAAATGTTCCAAATTACATCACGCTAAAAGTCTTTACTTTGATGGAAATCTGTGACTAATATTGTTGCACTGCTATCTATGGCACGGTCTTCTATGGAACTTTGCTCACTTCTATGTTCAATATTTATCCTTTGTTATGACCAGCTTCAAATGAGGTTCCACAAAAGTTGTTGATCGGATGAAACACCTCAATTTGAACATACTGGTAGCAACAAAGATTCCCTTTCCCTTGGATACTTTTTCCAGACTCAATAGTTATGTTTAAAAATGAACCAATTCAACCAGGTTTTCTTGAGTTAAGATGGAATAAGTTTATTAACTATTAAAAAGATAAGTAGAAATAGTAAAAAAAAAAACATGCTTCTACATTTATGCAGATTCGAAGTAAGAATTAAGTCGAATAGTAAGTAAACATAAATAAAAAGTTGTTTGTAACTGTCCTTGAGTTTAGAGTAGAAGCCGAGATTGATTCGAACCGTTGACTTCTGCAGGCAAATAGTTGACTCTTCAGTTCAGGTTCTCTGTCATTTGCTAGAGAGAATTCAGTTCTTTTTCCAGCTGCGATTGTCTGCTGATTGATCAACCTTCACAGTCGATCTAGGCAATTATACCCAGTGGCTTTAGCTGAGATATGTTCCCTGAGAGAAACTTCCGGCAGTTATTCCTGTCAGTGGCTGGAGTCTGTGTCCATTTTCAAAATATAAAACTCCGGTCTTTTTAAAGTCAAATATTTCGATGTATAATTCTGGGGTTTTCTCCATCATCGTAACACCTTACTTGCCATTTTGAGAAATACGATACTTGTTCATTAATACGTAACTGTTCTATTGAATAATAATGTGAATGCAATAAGTATTTCCCCAAAAACGTTAATGGAACATATATTTATATTGAAGAAGATTCAAATAAATTTTATTACTCAGTAGGTTAATGGTGGGCTTATGTGATATGACAGTCTTACTGAGAAAACAGATTGTTATCAGACATAAGCGCACAGAGTAATGTGTTGTTCATCAGTCAGGTTCTATTTAGAAGTTTTTTCTGAAGTATTATGGCTATTTTATAGCTTTTCAAATGTTGTTCAAAGAATAAATGCTGTATTTCCCACTGTCCCAAAACAGTGTTTTGAAATATGCACATTTCCTTTGTGCAAAACCAATTTTCTGAACATTTCTAATGTGTCGTGTAATATAGAACAGGAGGTATGAGCCGAGGCAGTGCGTCATGGTAATGTCACTGGACTAGTAATTCAGAAACCTAATGTAAGGCTCTGGGGACTTGGGTTCAAATCCCATCATGGCAGATGGTGACACTTGAATTCAATATGAAACTATTGTCAATTGTCATAAAATCCATCTGGTTCACTAATATCCTTTTAAGGAAGGAAATATGTTGTTCTCACCTGATCTGGCCTACATGTGACTCCAGATCCACAGCAATGTGGTTGACTCTTAAATGCCCTCGAGGATGAGCAATAAATGCTGTTAAAATGTATTTTTTATCTTTACGCCTAGTTAAAAGAAATTATGTAGTAAGGATATGAAGTTTATCATGTATATCTTACAATTGCATAACTCAATTCAACACCTTAAAGTATCACAATATTTTGGTGCACTGCATTGCAAAATTATATGTTATCTGGCACTCCTGTGGTGCTGAATTCTTACCAGTATATCTACTGAAATTGGTCATTAGCATCTAGAGCCAGAAATAAAATAGTGGTACAATACTGCCCTTGATTTTTTTTTTCTTCATTCAACTTATCCCAAGTGGGCATCACTGGCAAGGTCAGCATTTATTGCCCACCCTCAAGAAGGTGGTGGTGAGTTTCCTTTTTGAGCTGCTGCAACCCATGTGATGTCCCTAACAGAGTGCTGTTAGGGACAGAGTTACAAATTTTTGATAGATATATTATTCTCTGTTTCTTTGTCCAGATAATTAATATAAATTGAAAATAGCTGAGACCCCAGTACTGATCCTGGGGACACTCCACTAGTTGGAGTCTGCCAAATTGCAAGTGCCCTGTTTATCCCTGTTTATTTAGTCTCCCTCTGCTTCCTATTTGTTAACTAGTCCTCCACCATGCTAATATGTTATCCTCAACTCCATGATACATTATCTTGCATGTTAATATTTTGTGTGCCAGCTGATGGAATGCATTTTGAAAATCCAAGTATACTGCATCAACTGATTCCTCTTTGTTTAGTCTACTAGTTACATCCTCAAAAACCCAAAGAATATTCCATATCCTCAAATAAATTTGTAAAACCATGTTAACTTTCTCTGATTATAATATGATTTTCTCAGTGCATTAAGACTTAGTAATAATAAATTCCAGCATTTTCTTGACGACTGACATCAGGGTAATTGACCTATAATTCCCTGTTTTCCCTCTCCCTCTTTCTTGAATAGTTGTATTATATTTACTACCAATCCACTGAGGCAGTCCTAGAATCTCAGAAACTTTGGAAAATCATAATTAGTGCATCCATTATCTCTCCAGTGGCTTCTTTTTGAACCCTGGATGTAGTCCATCAATTCCTGGCATTTGTTGGCTTTAGTTTCTAAAGTTTCTCCAATACTTCTCCATGCTGATACTAATTACCTTCAGTTCACCCCAATTATTAGCCCCTAGGTAATTAGTGTCTTCTACCTTATATACAGACTAAAATATTTGTTCAAGTCTCTGCCATTTCCCCATCCCCATGATAATTTCTCCTGTAAACTGACTTTAGAAAGTGATCAAAATGCTGCCTAAGGTGGCCACCATAATCGGGTGATGTTTTGTCATTCCAGACAGAATCTTGGCTGAACATGCTTCTGTAAAGTTCTTAAAATGTAAATGACCATGAACAGAATACCCACCTCTGACTAGACATTCACAATGTGAAAGCATTTGTGAATTTACACCGGTTGATGGGATATTTACCCCAAACTCTCACCTTCATGTCTCCAAGTTTGAAGCTTAACAAAGAGCTGTGCAGACCAATTCATCAGAAGCAGATGTGAACAACCACCTTTGAAATTATGTAGCAATGGCTCCTAAATTCAAATTAATTATGTGTACCATGGAGGTATTGGTTAGGACATCATATGACCAAACTGTCCTCAGATGACCAATCTTTCTTACTCCCAATGGCAGAGAGACCAAGGAGGTTTGCAAACCATCAGGACAAAAGGGCCCATTCATTCAGCTAGGAGAACAGAACCCTGTCTAACAATCAGTCAACCCAGGCATTCTGAGAGGGACTTGTTGGTTTTCACTTGCAAAGATCTGCCTCTACAGAAACTTGCCATAATGCCGTCTGGAAATCCAGACACTTCTATCTTGCATTCATCTCCAAGGAACCATGAGTGACGATCCACCCAGAGCTGTGTGGTGTAAACCTTAGAATAACTCAATCTGAACATGAGTTACTATTTGTATTCTGTTAATATTCTGGCAACATGCTTTGTTCTCTGGAATCCATTTTTACTTCTGTGTATTTATCTGTGCATGAGGGAATGAATGTTTTTTGCTGCGTTTATATTTCATGGCTTGTGAATGAACATGATCTTTTCTTCTGATTTGAACTTACCCAAAAACCTGCTTCATGTCCATTTCTAAAGTCACAACACCAAAAAGGAAAAACACTCCCTCTAAATACACACGTTTTTTGCAGACACCCAGGAGGTGGGGAGTTCAGGGCAAAGTTACCATTTCTCTCCCATCTGTAACAGTAAGAGATATCTGTAGATTCATAGAATGATACAACACAGAAGAAGGTAACCATTTAGCCCATTGTGCCTCTGCCAGCTTTTTGAAAGATCTGTCCAATTAGGCCCACCTATCCCTCTTTTGCCATAGCTCTGCAAGTATTTATCCATTTGATTTTTGAACACTTTTATTGAATCTGCTTCTCCCACTGTTTCAGACTATGCATTCCAGAACATCATAACTCACTACAAACTCACTACTCATGGTGCCCCTCCTTCTTTTGCCCATCACCTTAAATCTATGTTTTCTGCTTACTGTTCCTTCTGCCACAGGAAACAGTGTAACTATTGTATACATTGTGAAAATATTGCTCAAAAACTCTCAGTGCTGTCGAACTACTGTAACTGGGGAAGGAAGAAAGAGTAACAGTAAATAACAAACATTAGCTCCATTTGTTCCTATTTTAAGCACCTTTTACATATAAATAAAAATACCTCTGGTTGATTTGGGGGTTAGGAGAATAGAATAACCATCTAAGAAGCATCCATTCAAGTTAGAAATGGATAACTATCTGGGTGCCCTGTAATAAAATGTTATTAGAATGCTTAGAGTAAAATATATATTGACCATGTTATTTCCCACCAATCAGCTGCAAACATATATTGATAAAATGGCAGTGATTGGTTCACAATCATTAATTCTTTATTGTCGGTTTCACAAATCAAAGGCACAGAACACACTAGTCGCCACTGGTCTGCATAGAGAACGAATGAGGTCTTAAAAAGGACCTAAAGCAAAGTAAAGCACCCATGTATTTTGCAGTGTATATTATTCTTGTATTCCTGGATTGAATACTGTTTTAAATGGAACTGAGAGGAATCCTAGTGTACAGATAAACTAGTCATTTAAATGTGGCAACAGGAATACATAAAGCCATAAAAAAAAAAGGCAAACCGAATGGTTGGTTTGCACCTGGAGGCGTAGAGTACAAATCAAGGGGGTATTCTGAACTCTATGCATGATCTTGGGCTACATTTGCAGCATTGTGAACAGTTTAGGCATCCTGTAAAGCAATGAGAAAGATGCAGAATTAATCCACTAGGATGTTACCAGGAATGAGGGTTTACAGATGAAGAAGCCCATAAGAATGTGGGGCCTTTTCACTAGAACTGAGAAATTTAAGATAGATGCCGTCAATATTAAAGAATGATTAAGGTAAATAGTGAGGATAAAATAATAGAGGTTGTCAGATAAAATACATTTTTCAGAGTATGTTTAGAATCTGGAATTCTGGCTGCAAACAATTGTTAAAAAATAAACTTGTATTTGTATGGCACCGTTCAAGACCAAACACCCGAAAGCACTTTGGAACAAATTAAGCACTTTTGAAGTATATTCGCTGTTGTAAGGTAGGAAATATGGCAGTCAATTAATGCACAGCAAGCTCCCACAACCAGCAAAACAGGAACAACCAGATAATCTGTTTTGGTGATGTTCGTTTAGGTAAAAATATTGCCCAGGGCACCTAGAATTACTTTCCGTTCTTCTTTGAAATAGTGCCATGGGATCTTTTCCATCTACCTGAAGTGGCAGACAGAGCCTTGGATTGTTCTTAAATCTTAGAGTGGGTTTACTCAAATCTTGAACCGACAACCTTCTGATTCAAACAAGTGTGTCGCTAACAGGGTCAGAGTTGATGCTATACAGAGGTGTCAAATACCTCTAAAAGGGAATTAGATAGTTGCTTGAGAAAAATCAATCTCAAATCTCATAGTCTTGTGTCTCTGTCCCAAGTATTGCTAGAAAATTGGCTAAGATACAGAGACACGAAAGCCTGATGGGAAATGTGGCTAAGTTACAGAAGACACTATAAGGAAGCAAGGAATCTGCTGCAGGATACAAGACAGCAGAAGGTTTGGACTTAAAAAGGTGATCATTATCATTTTGAGGTGCCAGTGGTGTGAGATGAACAGGTGGTTGTAAACAATCACTGTCACACCGGAAGGAAGAGGAAGTGATTGTAACAGATGAGAAGCCATTAACAGGGACATGTGTAGTAATCCGAAGGAACAGTGATGTGGAGATGCCAGCGTTGGACTGGGGTGGGCACAGTAAGAAATCTCACATCACCAGGTTAAAGTCCAACAGGTTTATTTGGAATGCTATCTATCTACTCTGTTGAAAAAAAATCAGAATTTTAAAGACCACTATTAGGTCACCTCTCAGCCTTCCCTTTGCAGGAGAAAAGAGATGCAGGTTATTCATCTTCTCCTTAAAGGTCTATACACTCCTCGTATCATGCTTCTAGAACTTTATTCCACCCTCTTTAGTGCCTATCTGTCTTTTCTATAATATGATGACTAGTATTCTATGCAGTTCTCCAGGTGTGAGTTAATCAAGGTTTGATACAAGTTTAACATACTTCTTACTTTTCAAATCTACCACTCCAGGAAAAAACCTTCGTGTTTGACTTCATTTTAATTACTTTGTTTACCTGTGTCTGGATTGGTGTATTGGCACTTCCAGATCCTTTTGCTCCTCTACTTCATTTAGATTATTTTCTAAGTAATAGACAACCACATTTTCTGACCTAATGCATCAGTCATAGAGTCATAGGGGTGAATTTTCCCATTCCGCCCGCCACGGGAATTGTCGCGAGCAAGGGACAGACCATGGAAAGGTCAGTTGACCTTGGGCGGGATTTTCTGGTTTTGGGGTGAGCGCAGCCCAAAAATCCCATCCATAGACTTTTACAGCACATAAAGAAGCCCTGCAGCCCATCATATCTGTGCCAGTCTACAAGCCTATCTACTCTCATTCCATTTTCCAGCACTTGGTCTGTAGCCTTGTATGCTATGGCGTTTAAGTGCTCATTTAAATACTTCTTAAATATTGTGAAGGTTCCCACCTCTACCACTCTTTCAGGCAGTAAGTTTCAGATTCGCACCACCCTCTGGGTGAAAAGGGTTTTCCTCAAATTGCCTCTAAATCTCCATATTGAAATGTATTTTCCAATTATATGCCCATTCAGCAACTTTGTTAACATCTTATTATAAGTTGTTGCCATCCTCCTCACACATTGTATTGAGTTGAAGTTGAAGAATGCAGCAGGAAATAGTTTAGGGGCTTCCATTCAGGGAGCACTGACAGTTTAACTGACAGCTTAACTGGTCTCCCTGTTGACAGGGTGAGAGACAGGTAAGCAGTGAGAGAAGAAAGAGGACAGGTGAGCACATGATGAGGGGGGGGGAAAGGAGTGAGATAGGAATTGAAACTATTGAATTTTTAAAAATTACTGAAATAAGCCTTAACCAGCTAACTGTTGAAAAGCAACTGGAAGTACATTTGTGAGTTTGAGAGTGACTTTTGGTTGTGATTTTGTACATAATAGTCATTTTGTAGTCGCCATAAAATATAACAAAGTTAAATATGGTACTTTCAAGGTCCTTCTTCATTCATCAAATTTGGCACTCAGATAATGTTTTCAAACAATTGAAATTGCTGTAGTTAGGGTGGCACACAAAATGCAACCGGTACTTCTGAGCATGCACTAAAAATGGCATTCAAACGACAGTAACAGGTTTTCAGATGGTATAGAGTTAAACATTGAAGACTCCACATTCATAGTCTTCCCCTCACTGGTCTGCATCTTGGGTCTAGGGTAAGTCCAAGTTTTCAAAGTACATTAATTAAGGCAAATATAACAAAATAATTGTCAGTTAGTTTGCGGGAGTTTGTTTTGAACCCAGACGTAGGGGATCACATGAGAATATAAACTTTTTAAATTGATGGAAAATATATATAAAGGGTAAAACTAATAGGTGAGAAATGAAGTAAGAACAAGTTAGTGAATAAGCTCGAGAAAGTTCTTTTAAGGCAGGAAAAGGAAAAAATAGCTTTATATTGACAATGAAGAAATAATGGGGCTAGATACAGGATTAACTCAGATTTAGAGGACCATACAACACCAACTTAAAGTAGTGCATCAATAGACTAAATCTCATGTCTGGAATATGAAAAGGTTAAGATGTCGGCTTTGCTGTCATTTAGGTTTATATTCAAGACCCACCTGGATCATTTTCTGGAGTCTTAGGCCGGGATTCTCTGATGTTATACCGCTGCCAGTGTCAACAGAATTTGTTGCTCAGCCAAATCTCCATTCACAGCCGTGGGACAACGAATCTCAGCCGCAGACGAGGTCAGAGAATTCCAGCCTTAATTCCTTATTCCTTATCAAATTGGGAGCCCACTCAATCTTGAATGTTCAGCAAAGTCCATTTTTATGAAAAAGACTCAATTGTGATTAGCATTATTTTTTCTTTTTGGACCACTCCTAACTGAAATAAAAAAGAACAGCATAAAATTTCACTTACTCTGGTTTCTATTTCTATCTTCTACTGGAGGCAATGAACTCTTGCTATGATACATTTCCCATAGTGCCAACCATACTCCAGTATTTTATCGAGGTATCAATATCTGTGTAAGGCAGTGAATGTTGGCTGGATACTTGACTGAGTCTCAGTGAATCTTGTTCACATGGATATTTTCAGAAGGAGTTGATGGATAATAATCCAGAACAGGAAAACATAGCTGATTTTCATAATCGTAAGCTCTGGAAATACTATTTGCAGCACAGCAGAGATAAAACTAATATAGAAAATTGAGTTCTTCCGGCGGTGTATAAAAGAAACACTCTGCCAGGATAGTATTGAGGTAAAAGGGGTATGCATAGAAATATCTTCTGACCTCCATTTGGAAGTCTAAACATCATTTTTGAGGTTAATACATACGAGTTATAAAAAGTCTCAGGATTCTGGCAGGTAAAGATAGGCCAAACCTTATTGCGATCTTCCCAGTCACTGCTCCCGGACATAATCCAGTAAGGGCGGGAACCAGATTAGTATATTCAAATAAGTATTAAAATATGCAAAGTCCATTTGAGGTCAGATTCTCCTTGCTCCTGGGATTTTCCAACCCTCAGGTGCCGCAAGAACTCGGCGAGAATCACTACTGGTCTCCACAACCGAAATCAGGTGTGATGGCTGTGCCGGGGGGGAGAAACGGACGACCCTGAGACCATTGGAGTCCCTGGGTGGAATGGGGACATAGCTGGGTGGTGCCCATCTGGCACCCTGAATGGGGTGGGGGTGGGGGGGCATGAAAGGGCTCATGAAAGTGGAGAGGATATAAAGGGGGAGGGTCATGAAGAGAGGCATGAAGGGGAATCCATTCAGAGAGCCCTGATGTTAGCGATCTTTGTTGGGAATGTGGGTGAGGAAACATCCCTTCAATAAGGTGGGGGGAGGGGGGTCTTCAATTTCATTTTGAGATTGGGGCGCCCTTTAAAAATGGTGCCCAATCTCTCTGAAGCTGGGCTTGCTGGTTCGTTTAGGCCACGCCCCCCTCAGAATCGGTGTAGAACTCGCCATTCTTCCAAACAAATGACTATACGTGGGAAAACTGCAATCTGATTTGCGGCGGACATGCCGGTGTGAAACACGCCAGCTTTCTCACCCGTAATGACACTACTTCATTTTTTGGAAAAATTCCACCCATGGTCTTCTCCTTCCTGGTGAATGAAACTCAGCTGAAACATGGACAATTGATTGCAGAAGATTAGAAATCATGGTAATGACAGAATTCTCTATTACTCTTCTGTTTTTATTGTGTGACCCCATCCACTAAAGTAGCAGAGCAAGGAATTTGACTACCATAATAATATGACACAAGATAATTTTGGAGATTTTATTTCTGTTTTAGTATGAGTTATGGTGCTTATTACCATAATTTAGTTTTGAATTTCAGTTTTACATTTAAGATGTAATTGTGGAATATCTTCTGAATAATTTTATTATCGAGCTGTATAACAACCTGTACACTTTTCAGCAAATTAATAGACTCTAAAGCTTTGCAAGTTATATGGCACTTAGTAACACCTCTGGTCGAACATTGATGTATAGTTCATGACATACGTAGAGTTTGTGGCATATAAACAGGGATACTAGCTGACAGGATTGGATACTCTTCTCATTAGGATGTTCCCTTTGGGATTAAAAATTGTATTGGATACAAGATTGAAAGATGTGAAGGGTATTGAAAGGTCATCTGACTCAGACTTTGGTGGATTCAGGAAGATGTGCGGGTAGCGGCCAAAACTACTTCACCGCCTTCCCTTTGCAGTGTAACAGTGATTTATATGCAAGTACAAAGTGAATAAACAATAAACCTGGTATGTTTTCTTTTTTTTATCAATTCATAGAATCATGTGAAGATGAACAAACTACATGTGACATCTTTCCTATTGTTGGTACTATTTCCAATCAACTTACAAGTTCAACTGTGACATCATGTTTTACAAAAATTACCTTGAGTTTAATGTTGAATAGATTTTCCAGTTATGATGCGAATATGATGCTGTTGACATCAATTGAAGCATGTTTTATCAGTGATCTTTATAACTGATAGAAACTGATGGTTTTATTTTGGTGTAGTTGTCAATCAAATTTTTATTGACTTTGCGGTAAACTGGTATGAAATTGGTTAGTGTTTACTAGGTCAATAATAATTGTCATCTTGATGAGGGTTTCAGGGACTCTTGTCTTCAACCAAAGGTCCAATTATGGGTAATATGACAAAGTTTTTTCCACTTAGATATTATACTTTGGGATTTTACTTTGCTACAGGAAATTATTCATTCTCAATTTAAAACATAAGAAGATCTGGGTTGGAACAAGGAAGTAAGCTTTATTGTTATGATTTTTTTTATTAATAACATTGATTTCTTTGGGAGATGTTACATGCTGATTGCAGGAGTATTTTATTTCAACAGTACTCTATATTTCTTTGTCTGATTACACATGATAAATGACACATTAGTGACATTTAATGCATATATTGAAGTTAAATGGGGTATCTCTTTAAAGTGTTCTTGACACTTTTTAACCTATGGGCTTAATGGCATTTTTCATTTTATTCTGTAATTTGACTGTCAAAAAGTGCAGGGCTGAGTTTTCTGCTACTGCCTGATTCTAATAGAAATGGAAAAGAGGATTTTTGTCATTTAGATCATTTTAGTGTCTAAATGAAGTTGCTGCACAAATGAACATTTACAGATTAAAATGCTACTTTTGGAATTTGGAAAAAAAAAATCTCATTTGATTTGAAAATTACTTTGGAGCCATGCTCCATTTCTGCCATTAGTCTAACTGCTAACAGCTAATGAGGAGGTAAAAGGAATAAATTAATATGTAATATTTGTTCTTGAATTAATTGGGAAATGTGTGAAGTCTTTGAGATTGCAATGAGATTTTAGAAATAGCTGTGTCTTCAGCATACATCTCAACTAATGCATTTTTGTGATGAGAGGTAACAAAAGTTTAATGCTGACACTATAAGCATCACCAGCAATTTTTGAATTAGCATGAATTATATAATTTTGAGTGCTCAGCATTATATTTCTAGTCCTTGTACAATGACATAATGGATCCTAATATTTTAGAGCTGAATTATACTTGGTGCATAGAGTTCCATTTTTCAGTAATCATTGTTCATTGCATTAATAATAACGTAGTTAATCATTTTTGACAAAAATTAAAGTTATTGCTGGTTGTGGAAGTTTTAAATGAGCTAAATGCATTTCAGTGAGGCCTGCAAGGGCTTACTACCACAGTGCCCTCGGGTGGGAGAGGATGTATGTATAGGGAACATAGCCATGTATTTATATACACAATTGTAAAGTATGACTCTAATCTTACAAATTGTTCAGAAAGTACATATTAACGAATATAAATAACTTTTGAAATCTTTCTAATTTTTTTGACTTGCATGAAAAAGTATTTGGTAAATATATAACGAAAATGTATTAATGTTGTAAAATAAGCATGCATCTCTTTTGGTTCCTCCTCTTAAAGCTGGAAACTTTTTTTGCCATATTTTTCTTCTCTTCTAATGATATCATAGTGCCTGCTCAGCTACAGATCCAGTTTCTGGCAGTTCTCCAGTACATCTTCCAAGTAATCATTCTTGTGTGGGTCGAGGGCAGGCTTTACCTGTCAATAAGCTATTCAACATGGAAGATATTACACCAGAGTCACATTCTGTCCCTCTCCCTGATGTCTGTATTCAGCTTTTATCTTTCATACTATATCCTAATGGCTACCTTCTTTCTGTATTCAGCTACATTGCTGTTGTTTTTACCATAGTGAAAGAAATCTTGACTTTTTCCAATCACCTTTCTTTTGTGTATAAATTTTGCATCCACAATTTTTATGATGATCTTAAAAATATTTTGAAACATTACTTCAGACTGTGCAAATGCGAGATTGCATAGGTTGCATGTTGGCTGAATTTCATGGGGACAAATTATAATACTTCTAAAAAGTCTTCATTTGTTTTTACAAATAGTTTGAACATTTGAATTCAAGATTGAAACTTAATACAGTCAAGTAACATAGTGGTTATGTTACTGGACTAGTAATCCAGAAACGTGAGTTCAAATCTCAGGCCGAGGGGCCTTTTCTGTGCTGTAGACCTCCATGACTATGACCCACCATGACAATAGGGGGAATTTAGATTCAGTTAATTAAATAAATCTGGATAATGAAACTCGTACCACTAGTGACCATTTAACTACCATATTGTCATAAAAACCCATACGGTTCATAGATTTCCTTTAGGGAAAGAAATCTGCTGTTCTTACTCAATCCTGGCAGAAATTGTGACTCCAGATGGAAGTGGTTGACTCTTAACCATCCTTGGTCTAGAAAGCCATTCAATTGTCAAGGTGGTGGCCCGTCACTACCTTCTTAAGTCGTTTGGAAAGGAATTAGACTATATCCAGGAATTTACAATTTGAACTGATATGGAATGCAATTTTACAAACTTTTGTGAATAAAGTATATTTTTGGTTAACAAAAAATCACCACCCTCAAGGGCAATTAGGGATGGGCAATAAATGCTTGTCTTGCTCACAACACTGTATCCTGTGAATGGTTTGAAAAACAGTTCAATTGTTGCACTGGAAAAAAATTCAGGAAAAGTTCCCTCGGCTCGATTAAAGGGATTGTTTTATGAGGAAAAGTTGAGCAGGTTGGACCTGCTGATTCTGAGGGGGCTTGTTAAAAATGTAAGATTTTACATGATTCCTATATTTGGGATTGTGTTTTAATATAGGATAAATTGAAGAATGAAGAGAATCATGTGACCTACTGAGTTCTGCCGACAGCAAACCTGGGTAGTTTTGAGTGTTAAAACCTATTGGAGAGTATCTGTTGTTTCACTGGGAAGGAAGTGCAAGGTGTTCACACTTGTACACAATGGCAGAAGCATCTGTACTGACAGTGGATAAACGTTTAGCCTCCAAAATACCAAGAAGGTGGTAAGAATGTCATGGTTGTGCTGTCTGTTTAATTTCAAGATAAAATGGGAGGCGAAAGGATAGCTAATCAATATGTTCGCCTGGATACAAGGCCCATGTGATGCACATTTGCATGGAGGGTGAAGAGGAAACCATGGAAGAATCAGATTCCAACATTCTTCTGAAAGATATCCCTGAATTTCACAGATAAGTCAGTCTGCTATGATCCAAGCGAGAGAAAGTAAGTAGAGGCAGAAAATCTCTTAAGGTTTGCCATGCAGGAACGTCTGTGCTTGGATTGAGAAAAATATTTGTGAGGATTTAACATGAGGCTGGAAAATTTATTTAGCTTGAGCTTAAGGCAAAATCTCCAAGAAAGCCCTTAGTATGAAAAATAATTCTGGGGTTAAAAGCTACAAGGCTTAGGAAAGGGAAAAAATGAAAGTAAACTGTCAGGAACTAAGACTCACTTTGGACTGGCTCTGGAACAATTGGATGTCTACGTCAGGATGGTGTAAAATTGAGGAGTGTGGGCTATTTGGTTGTGGTAAAAGTAAAAGGGAAAAGTTCTGTCATGTAGTATAAAGTAAAAGTCGCCTACAAAAACCGTGTTTAGTTCATGTTGCTTTTAGATTGTTGCAGTAAAAGTCTTAAAACATGAGATTTTGTGGTGTCATCCTTTCAGCTATTCACTGGAAATGTTATTGATCTATCAGGATCATAACAGACTTGACAGGGTAGATGCTGACAGGATATTTCCCCTTGTGGGTGAATCTGGGACTAAAGGACACAGTTGCAAAATAAGGGATCTCTGATTTAAGAGATTTAAGATGAAGGTGAGGAGGATTTTTTTATTTTTCAGAGGATTGTCAATCTCGGAGGCTGGATGATTAAAATATTCAAGGCTGAGTCAGACAGAGTTCTGATTTACAAGGGAGCCAAGAGTTATGGGGGCAGGCAGGAAAGTGGAGTTATGGCCAGAATCAGATCTGCCATAATCTTATTAAATAGCAGAGCAGGCTTGAGGGACCAAAGAGTCTACTACTGCTCCTATTTCATATGTTCTTATGCTCTTAAAATTTTGATCTTTGGACTCCATACCATCGATTCTTATAATCCCTGTTATAGCATGAAAAATACATTAACTTTGTTCAAGTTACAATATACTGAACAAAATTTTGGATGATACCCACTTCTAGTGAGTCACACTTGGGGATGCTAAAATTGCAAACTTGTGAAAGTATTTGATTGAAATTGTGTACATTTTTAAGAGTGAGCAAATATCAAAATAGGTCAAGTTTTTAAATCAACACAAGCACTTACCGATTATTTATGCCACATTAAATGGCACATTTATCTGTACATATGCACTTCATTAAGCTTGTCAAGAAACTGAGGTATATTCAGAACATAGGACAAAACATAATGGCAGGTTTCGTGGTGGTGGGACTAGAAAGTTTGGAAAGAGGCCAAAAATTGGGAACCCACTGGTGGGAAAATAGTTCAGAATTTTCCCCTCACCACTTCCATGGCAGGTCGGGTTTCCTGCTGATCCATGGCAGGAATTCAACTTTCATTCCTTAAAATATCATGAATGTTCATTAAAAACACCACTCGCCGGAATCATGTAGTCCTTCCCATTCTAGTTCATCAGTGGGAAATTAGACCGGTCTCAAAGATATTAGGATTTAAGTGGTGTGCAACTGTTGGCCCTCACTTGGCTGGTGACTTCAGGGTGAGTGCAACATGCAAACCTACCTGCAACAGTTCCCCTCTGGGTTCTCAGCAATAAGTTACACCACATTGGTGGGGACATAGGGTTGCTCTGCTCACTGGCTTCCTCAGATTTCTGGGAGTGTTTCTTCACATGGCTCAGGCAGGGCTGCATGTGAGACAGAGACCAGCATTGCTACTAGGGTTTTGGGTTGGTGGGGGGGAGACGATGGAGACATGAGGGACATGGGCTATGGGGGGGTTGGAGATGGATAGGGAGACAATGGCAGGCTGAAAGGATACCAAGATTAAAGTCTTGAATGCAGGCACAGAAGGGATGGAATAAAAATAGAAGAGCACAAAGTCGGATTGGATGCATGTAAACCCTGTAATACAAGGGAGGTGGGAAACGAGGAGGCATTGTGTTAGTGTGGCACAAGAGTGTAATGCTTACGCAGAGACTCATGGAGGTGGGGGAAGGGAAAAGCTTGTCCATGAGGGACTGGTTGCACAGAGACTCAAGGAGGGAGTGCTGTTGAAGGGACACTGTACTGTCAGCAGTATAGATGCAATGGGAGAGATCATGAAAAGCCAGTCGTAGTCCCTGATCTAAGGCCAAGTAGTCATGGTGCAAAGGTAAAGGCAGTCTTGTGGTTTTGCAGACTATGCATGAAATTCCAGCAAGGAGCAAGGACTGTGTGCTCAGTTGAGACACGGAAAAAATGGAAGAAGTTCTGCAACCTCAAGGATTAACATTTGGGGAAAATCATCTAAAAGTATAAAATGGTTCTTTGGTCACTTCTTTCTAGTAGCAGTAACTCAATAAAAGTTCTTTTGTCATGCAAGTATGAACCAAAAAAAGAGTTCCCTTTACCTTTAATACATTGATGGTTTTGAAGCAAGATGTTCAGTACAGGTCTAAAATAGATTTTATGAAATCAACTCATCACATCAGCTAAGGACATCAACATGAAAAATGTCATAGAAGATGTAGTGATTTTTGTAACACTAAAAAAAAAATCACACCAGTTCCAGCATGAGTCATGATCTCCTTGATAATACATGGAAAATAGTGATATTGTTCATAAATATTATTTAGTATATACAGATAAAGGTGTGTCCACCATCTCCTGGTAGGAATTGATTTTGGGATTTTTCTTCCTTCTTTGCCCTCAAATGAATACTTAGCAGAAGGAAGTTGTAACTTCAAACAAAACTTTCGCCAGAGAATTGAGAATTTAACTCCAGGTTTGATTTACTTCACAATCAAATAGCAGTATGCATTTACCAAAACTGTTATCGCTGAAGATTTCTCTAATAGAATGTGTAATGTTGCTGTATACATAATGTTGACAGGGTCTTCACTGCTATTTTCAAATCATGCCGATGATGTAAATAAGAGATGTTGGCGAGGGGTTAAAATAATGTCGAACTCATTGGAAAAGAGCCATTGTTTTATTTCCAGTGTAGCTATCTGTAGGCAGTTTCTGCTGTCCTTCTGGATGTTCCTCCTGTATCTCAGACTGGTCAATTTCTACAGACTAAGTGCTCAAATTGAGCCATTTTGTTCACTTTAAAATAAACCCAGGCACATTATGCGTGATTTCTTATTCACCAGCCTGTTCACAGGCCCCTTCCCTGGCTGTGTGATTGTAGAGTAAAACCTTGTGAGGGCCAGTGTTTTCACTACGTGCATGTCAACTTCAATCTGCTCCGATTTGGTGTGAAATCTGTGCCATGGTGCGGGGCACGAAGGTCAAACCCTGGTAATTGATGTTGCTTATTCATCTGTTTCCAGTGTCTTTTTCCACACATTGGGTTTTGTTTGGATAAATTGTTTGAAGATTTACTGTAGTTCTTAAAGCCTGAGAAACAGCGCTGGTTAATCCTCAGTGTGGCTCCTGCTGCACAGTTTAAATGTCCCTGGTAGGCAAGAATCTCAGCCAAGTTGATACATAATGGCACTAGACAAAAGATCTTTTCCAGAAAAGATGTAGAGGACATCTTCTAGCGTAACAATTAGAGCAATTTTCAAACTAATTTACTATGAAATGAATTTGCAAATCCATTTAAATAATGTTATAACAATGTTAATTGGTTAAAAATATTCCAAAACACTTCCTAATGATCAAGTATAAGCTTATTATAAATCACAGCTTAAATTACAAATAATCGTACGTCATAAAAACGCATGTCCAAAATTGATGCTTCTGAAGTTGTTTTAAAAGCTTAATTCATTCTATTTTGGATCATTGCACACTTTAGTGCTGATGATGGGAAATGACACCATGTGAAAATTAGGTTAATGTAAATTTTTGGAAGGTATTAACCTGATAATCCTTTGTGTTCCAGAGAAATCTCCCAACCATATTCTACTTATTGTAATACAAATTCCATTTTTTTTCCTTAAAAGTCAGGGCAATTTTGTGATGCAGAATTATAATCAAACCTTTCAATAATACACTTAATACTGCAAACATTTGAAGCTCATACTGTGTAGAACAGTGTTTGGCCTTTTTAATCAAACTGGATTTGTATTTCTTTCCTCTCGGACCACAGTCTTTTTAAAGTTTTGAAGAACATACCAGCAAAATTGGTTACATTTTGTGCTATATAAGTAAATACAAGTTCCAGCAGCTGCCTTTGTCTTTATTTTTAATTATCTTGGCCACATTCTGCTTTTGATATGTGCAGTACTGCTGTTTCAGCCTGGTAGGCCTTGCACAATGGTTAAACTATAGGGGAGGGGTTGGGTTTCTGCCCCCCGGCAGCATGGTTCTCAGTGGCAGGAGGCAGCCCGCTGTTGCTCGATGGCAGGAGCTTTTGCTCATGCCGCTGGCAATGGGATTTCTCATAGAATCCACCCCATGCTGCCAGAAAACCTTGCGGTGGGGGGGTGCACTGTCAACAGGACCAGACGATCTTGCCAGCGGAAAAAGATGGAAAATCACCCCGGTGTTTATAATGGGTGAATGGGGGAGGGGAGGGTTAACCTTGGGATGGGCTTGTTGTACGTCCGCACTTCTGACCACTTCCCCCTGCCCCCAAACTCACCCTCATCCCAGTATGAACATTAAGGATTTTGCTGCTGATTCCTCAATGAGTACCTGGTAGAACGGTTGACAAAGGAGGAGCATTGTTAAGTGCTACAATACATCAATTTAACAGCAAAACTAATTATAGATGGGTATGTCATTTTTTTATGTAGGTAAAGCCAGTGAGTCATTTGGGAGCACAGGCTCAAAGCAGATCTTTGATGTGGCAATCTTAAAAGTTTTGGATGATTACACAATAAAGAAAACTTTTAATTGAATGGATTGACTGTAGAATAACACTTAATGATGTTGACAGTAGTTTGGACTGCTTGACTTTAAAAGGATTAGACTTGCAGGGTCTTGTGAGATTTGCTTTTCAACTACTGATAACCAACATTTAGTCAATCCAAGGGAATGCAACTTTTTCTTGTGAGCTATTTTAAAGTGCTATTTCTAAGTGCCTGTGTTTAAGCAATATTATCATATGGTAAAAAGTGTTTAATTATTTTGTTAATAAAGTTCTCAATGTCTTGTTAAATATTTATCTCTAGAAAACTACTGGAGAAAAATTAAATTCCTGACATTCATTCTTTAGAGTCATCCTTTTTGACTCCCTTCCAAAGATAATTCAATCCAAGTTGAAATGCTTTTATGTTTTGGCAGTTGAATTTGAAAATGCTATTTACTGTAGCAAAACATGAAGGACATGAAATATTTTCTTCAACTTTAGTACAGGCAGTATGTATCACCTCTGTTTTTGACTGGACTATTTCAAAAATGCTTTCCCTTTGAAAGTTTTGGTATTGTTGAACTAAGCTACAGCTTCAGCATCTTGACGGTCTTAGTATTTTTGTTGTGGCCAAATATAGTGGAATGAATTTAGTTACATGGAGGACAAAGGAAAATACGCATAGAGTCATAGAGATATACAGCATGGAAACAGGCCTTTCGGCCTACTTCGTCCATGCCGACCAGTTTCCTAAGCTGAACTAGTCCCACCTGCGTTTGACCCATATTCCTCTAAACTTTTTCTATTCATATATCTGACCAAATGTCTCTTAAATGTTGTAATTGTACCCGCCTCGACCACCTCCTCTGGCAGCTTATTTCATATACGTACCACCCTCTGTGTGAAAAAGTTGCCCCTCAGGTCCCTCAAATTTTTCCCCTCTCACCTTAAACCTATGCCCTCTAGTTTTAGACTCCCCTGCCCTGGGGAAAAGACTTTGGCTAGTCATTTTATCTGTGCTCCTCATGATTTTATAAACCTCTATAAGGTCACCCCTCATCTCCCTATGCTCCAGGGAAAATAGCCCCAGCCTATCCAGCCTCTCCTTATAATTCAAACCTTCCAGTCCCGGTAACACCCTTGTAAATCTTTTTTGCACCCTTTCCAGTTTAGTAACATCTTTCCTATAACAGGGTGACCAGAATTGTATGCATTACTCCAAATATGGCCTTATCAATGTCTTGTGCAGTTGTAACATAACCTCCCGACTCCTGTACTCAATGCTCTGATCGATGAAGGAGAATGTGCCAAATGCCACCTTCACCAGCCTGTCTACCTGTGACGCCATTGTCATAGAATTATATACCTGCACCTGTAGGGTTCTCTGTTCAACAACACTCCTCAGGGCCCTACCATTAACTGTGTAAGTCCTGCCCTGATTTGTCTTGCCAAAATACAACACCTCGCATTTATCTGAATTAAAATCCATCTGCCATTCCTCGGCCCACTGGCCCAGTTGGCCAAGATCCTGTTGTAGTCTTACAAAACCTTCACTGTCTACTACACCACCAATTTTGGTGTCATCCACAAACTTACTAACCTGCCTCCTATATCCTCATCCAAATCATTTATACAAATGACAAACGATATCAGCACCGATCCCTGCTGATTTCACTGGCTGTTCTGTCTGGAGACAATACACATCTCTTTAACCTGTGTTGAATGCTCCCTCCACCCACATTGTCTGTACATTTAAGACCTGGCTGGCTGTAGAGATTTGCATTCTAATCAGTATTCTGTCATTTGATTTCTGTGTCTGTTTGCACTGTTTGAGAACAGATATCCACTCCATCTGATGAAGGAGCTGTGCTCCGAAAGCTTATGGTATTTGCTACCAAATAAACCTGTTGGACTTTAACCTGGTGTTGTGAGACTTCTTACTGCGCTTACCCCAGTCCAACGCCGGCATCTCCACATCGTCACTGTTGGTCACAGGCCTCCAGTCTGAAAAACAACCCTCTACCACCACCCTCTGTCTCCTACCGGCAAGCCAATTTTGTATCCATTGGTTAGTTCTCCCTGGATCCCATGTGATCTAACCTTACTGACCAGTATCATGCGGCACCTTGTTGAAAGCCTCGCTAAAGTCCATATAGACCACATCTACCGCACTGCCCTTATCTATTTTCTTGGTCACTCCTTCAAAAAGCTCTATCAAATTTGTAAGACATTTCCCACTCACAAAGCCGTGCTGACTGTTCCTAATCAGACCTTGCCTTTCCAAATGCATGTAGATCCTGTCTCTCAGAATCTCCTCCTACAACTTAGCCACCACTGACAGGCTCATTGGTTTGTAGTTCCCTGGCTTTTCCCTGCCACCTTTCTTAAATAAGGGCATAACATTTGCCTCTCTCCAGTCTTCCAGCACCTCATCCATTGTTGTTGATGATACAAACATCTCCGCTAGTCCACTGCCACAATGAAAGAACACTCAAGATTTTGTTGCCATGAATGAACAGATCCTGATTAATATATTAACTGGATTGAGATGACGGGTAAGTGAGATCACTTACCCGTCATCTAACTGAATTTTCTTCCCTCTCCTCTCCTTCCCCACCCTTGCTAGTTGCACTCCCACTTCTTCCGAAATGGAGATTAGAGATCTGACAATGTCCGCTTGTTATTTGATCACTGGGGCAAATGGATGACCTTAACCAAAGGGTAGATGTACACATTCAGCTAGGGCCACTGGGTTGCGATCAAAAAGGCCAGAACTAAAAAGTTTGTTTCCCGCTATCCTAGACACACCAAGACCAAGTAGTGCCTGAGATGAGATACCTCAGCATAGATCATTCATTAATTGTCGGACCTTTCTGACATGTCTCACTCAGATTCTCAGCGGATATCAGGATGAAATATGACATCATAATTTAAGCTAATTTATTTACCTCATTAATTGTGTGGGACATTTATTTGGATTTTGCATGTCAATGATGTTGCTTTGGATGCTAACGATACAAAGAAGTCTCATAATTGTTAAAATGATAAATATTGTTTTCCATTGTTTTGTAGAAGTTTTTAAAATCCAGATTTTGTGGTGATCATAATGACAAAGCTTTGTGTATGCCTTCACACGCCACCCAAACTAGCAGCAACTTCAGGAGTCCACATGTGCGCAGAATAATGCATAAATCAAGAAGTTACTGCCATTTATTTTCAGCTACTCCAGAGTGTATTCTATTCAGGCAGCCCCAGACTACAGTGAATTGAGAAATGTTATGAATTCACAAGAACTTCCCTTTACACTGCTGGACTCAATGTAAAAAAACAGTGAAAAAAATTACATTTAATAGTGCGCTAACTTCATCATTACTAGTAAACATTCTCACTGGTCCTGAAATTTAACTACATATATATTTTCTCCATTATGATAATTTTTTTTATATTTTAGCTTCGTAATCCAAGCATAATTATTTAATTCACTATCTGAAAGTTGAAAATAAAAGTGAAGGAAAAGGTTTGCTGTCCATGAGAATCCTTCAGTGTGATTGCCTATTTATCTTGCTTGCAGACATTACTGTTCCTACACACCTGCGAAACCCCTCGACTTGGCGCCAGATTTAAACTGCCGTCAGGAAAGAGGAAATTCACGCCACAGAGATTGCTAGATTTTTTGTGGGCAGCTTTCTTCAAGGTCATTGGAGAGTGCTGCTGCTTCACAGCCACCATCCAACTCAATATAGCAAATTGCATTTGTCTATAGCCCATTGTGCTAAATATTTTGGAATGCATACTGATGCTGGAACTAAAATCGCATGCTTGGACATCTATTGTCAGAATATTTTCTAATGTGTCAGTTTGTAGAAAGACTAGTTGGTGCTCCTTACGTCAAACTTCGTGGAACTGCGTTTGTTTTTTTCTTATCACAACTTTATTTTGCTCCATCTTCTATTGACATTTGAAATTTTAAATACACAGTTGGGGTTTGTTACAATTTTTGTATGTGTGACATTTGATTTACCGGTTTCATAAATTCTGTGATGTCACTAGACTTGTACATCCAATCATTGTCTTTGATATTCTTCAGGAAGTAAAAGGAAAGCAATGCAGTAAACACCAATAAATACCAACCTTCATACACTTATTATTTATACAGTACCTCATAGAACTCTTGTTAAATGTGGAAGAATTTATTGTTAACACGAATGCTGGAATACTCATGAGGAAGACGTCAACTGAATAATTTAAAATATGCAGCCAATTTTAAATGTATTTTGTTACAAATAGCAATGAAGTACAAATCTATGATTTCATAAAGAAAATTCTCTGAGGTCTATGGAAATTCATTTAAGACTCTTTAAAATGTCTAAATTATGGCCCGTTCATTCAGATGGGTGAAATGATGTATCTAAATCCTGATCAGAACCCTGTACCATCCTCAGGTCAGATAGATTATAAAAACCTGTTGTTTTCCCTTGTGTTTGAAATAATGGAGTCACTAATCTACTTGATCTACATGAATTAGCTAAAAAGAAAGTGAGTGATGCGTATATTTCAAAGATAGAAGGCACTTGTAAAAGCAATTTCTTTGGGAAAAATACTGCACAGTCTTTTAATGAGTACTAATTACCACAGCAGAAAATGTTGGAGGCTTCAATGGATTTACATTGCTGAATGAAAGATCAAAGATTGTGGCACTTGCATTTTAATCTGTTGGCTAAAAAAAATGAATAGGGTGGTGGTAATGGGGCCCATGAGAATGACAACACAGGTGGTAGGGACTTTAATCCGTTCTTTATTGCTGAAGCCCTAGGCCTACTCACAATTATATAATCAGCCATTTTTATTTCAACTTCATGTTCAAATATTGAGATTGTTTCTCGCCCAGGGTGAAAAGACTTGAAACTGCACATAGTGATATGAAAGACCATTTAGCCTTTGTACTTTAAATCCGAACTTTTGAAATTTTACTTTGTTGGTTTAAAATACTTTTCTGTGAAGGAGCAGGGGAGGGGGGAGGTAGTTAACGTGCTTTGATGTGTTCTGATGTAGGGAGTGGCTTAATAGAAGCAATTGGTATAGTTGTGTCAATGACATTCGTCAAATACAATTGATCAGAGAACAGAAGTGTCAGTTTCTCAGTGTTATTCAGTGTGTTGCTTCGAGAGTCAAACAAACTACCTGTAGTTGTTTTGCCCCATCAAGGAGAATCAGCCCCATAGAATGTGAAAAAACAAATACTGGTAATTCGTAAAAGGGAATATATCGGTAATAAGGATAATCTGAGTAGAGTCACTACAACAAAGACTTGTTCAGCAGAGTTGCACTTTCAAAAAATAGCTATCAACCTCTGCAGACACTGACTCCCCATCTTTGATGGCATAGTGTAGAGGGTCATAAACTTAACTGACAGTCCCCATCAGGTCACTCAAAAGCAATGTTAGAAACAAAGTTAGTAAGGGCCTGGGTCAAGCCATGCTCTAAAGTCAGTGTTGTCAAAAGCCTCAGTCACATTCATACCTACAGGCAACCTCTGCTGATCCTGAGTCATTAATCAAACTGCAGAGCCAGTCTGACCCTGGCTCCTTCCCTTTGAAGTGTAGTGTCTTTTCCAGCATGAGGAAATAATTTGCTGCCTGATTCAATGAGCCATCAGTGGAGCCAGCAGACCTAATGACATGTGAGAATATTAACCTCCTACCATGAAGAGCTGTGAATCTTGAGAGGCAGTCTATAATTCACCCAGTGCACCGGAGGCACTCTGTCTCACAGCCCCTGTGACAGAACTTTGTTTTTATTCCTGCTTTTTCCTTCTGCAACTTTGCCGTCAAGATTTTTAAAATAGATCTAATCTCACTCTTTTCTCACATCTCATTTCAACGGCAGTCTCTTGCTTCTGCACTTTTATTAAGTTTATTAAAACCAGTTGAATCCTACTTTTTTATGGCAGGGCTCTGTTCGCCCATTCATTATGGTCTCTTATCTTGGCAGGCAATCAGAACTGAAAGGCAGCTAGTCCATTATGCACATATGAAGCCCATCACTCCTTCAGCATTTGCCAATTCATCAAACATTTATCATTTGCCCTCTGAACAGCATGTCAATTTGCCTGTCACTCCCCAGTCTGTGCTGCTTTGTTTGAATCTAAACATTGCCTTTTCACACTGGTGTAGACCTATCCTTATAACACATCGCCCCCTCCCTTTTAAAAAAAAGTCTCCTTGGTGCCCAGCAGGGAGGGCAGTTGCCACTGCCTGTTGTATGCAACATTTTTGTAAGATAATGAGGGTGAAGTGTGAGCCATAGGCAATGATTCTGGGATATTAGGTATGACAGGGAGCTTGATCATAATTATCTTAACGAGGATAGGGTTAATTACAGTGGAAACTTAAAGTTCTTTCCATTTGAATCGGTCAGAATGAAATGCATTTTGATGTTTTGTCATCTTGATGTGACTTTGGAAATTGCAATGTAAATCTCTTAGCTATGCTGGGATTCCTTTGGGAGAATGGTGTGAGCCCTGCAGTGAGATAAAGGAGATAGTACCTGTGGGTGAGATAATGGGCAGCTTTCAGGTCATTAGAGCTGTGTGAATAGAAAGACACAGTAGGCAAATAACATTGCTCATCAGCTTTCCAACAAAAACTGTGCAAAAACAACCATCAGTCATTATGATTCATTTTGTTTCAACTATGTGGTGAGAAAATGTGAAAATATCAAGGAAGAAAGAGCAGACCTTGGTATAAAATGCAGATTTCTGTAGGAAACTGTCGACACCTACGATTCCCCTTCTCTTCGTTTACCCCACCCCACTTCCCTTGGCTTACACTTGTGAATTTAGCTGATTAAATCACAAAGTGCATATTGAGCTGATGACATGAAAACAACAATTAATAAGAAAGCCCTTGTGTGATGCAGCTCCTTTTAACTGAGCAGCTAATAACATTACATGGCAAAATTATCAAAATCAGACAGGTGTAAGGGGATTTGTACAGAATTTGCTTGGCCTGTTTCTGATACTAAAGCAAGCTTTAATATTGAGCCAGGCCGTTTCAATAGGCAACTCCCTCTAGTGTTCCAGAGCCTTTGTCCCACTTCATGCTCTGTCATTTTGTTTTATTCTTTCTCTGAAGCATTTAGATGTATTTTTTTTTCCATTTGCCAGTTCCAATCCATTTTCTGATTCTTGTGATAAGAATATTTTATTTACTTAGCATTATTGGTTTAAAAAATAGTTTTTAATGTTTAAATATACTAGAACATGAGCTATTGGTTGCTTATAAACCAACGAGTTTCCTAAACAGGCTTTCCAGGTGCAGAAAGGTGAAGAGGGAGGTTTCACGTGTTCCTCATTGGTAACAGAAGTCTTGTATAATAAATATCACATTTAATTTTATTTCTTCATCTCTTCAGATTGCACAGTGGTCAGATTTGATGGTAAAACTAGATTCATTAGCCGCACAGGAATGATATTTGGACTGAATGATGGATGACAACTTAAATTTGTGTCCAGGGAATGAAGGTGAACTGTGACAGAGTTATTTATCTTGGGAATGAAGGTTTGGGTCAGGGAAGGCTGGGTGCCTCAAGGCACAAGACATTGACAAATTCATCCTGTAGGCCGCATATCTGAAACCTTTTGTTTTAGATCCTGGCTACTCACTAAGTGACCCCCATCCTTCATCCTGCCAGAGTGTGAAAAATGTGAGCCTGTGCCAGTTCTCTCTGATACTAATTCTTGTCATTCACTCGCTTGTCAGGCTAAAACCAAAACTTTCCAGTTCATGAAAGGGGAGGTTGAAATATTTATTTCCGTGGATAATGGTCTTCCTGATTTAGTAGCATATCATTTTTCCTGTTCCCTTATTGTCACAGGTCATTGGAAGGACTGGAAGAATTCATCTGCCTGGAAGAGCTAATCCTGGACAACAATCTTCTCAGAAATGACCTGAAGTTGCCTAGGTTACCTCACCTTCACACTCTGACAATCAACAAGAACCAAATATCCTCTTGCACAATGACATTGCAAATTATGTAACATCTAACTTAAAGGAAATCAGTTGAAATTTTATTCATGTGCATATTGTGTTCTCTTCATTGGTGGACATACCAGAAATTAAGTGGCATGTTAATTCACGAACTTAAATCATCAGTTTGGAATTGTTTTGTAGGCATTAATGGAAAAAAAGGCTTTATTTTAAAGGAATGCAGGAGTTTGTCTTGGATGGAAGGGGGCCCTCTGCTGGAATAATAATGAACAAGATAAAATCAGGTCCATGGAGAATACTAAATGGGCGAAGAGCAAGAAATTGGCACTATTGTATATAAATGATATTCATTGCAGTGCATACTTGAATTATATTGGGATAAATATATCTGGGATATTCATTGGATAATTCTAAAAGGAAGAGAGAAAATTAAAGAAATATTCACAAATATGCTTTCAAATAGACAAAATATGACCCCCAATTTCCATGGATCTTTTACACTAAAGTATTGCAATGAACACTCTTCATGTTATGGCATTTGTACAACCCCTTAAAATACCCCCACAAAAGGCAATTTTTGCTGTCTTTTAAATTAACAGAGCCCTGCAGAGTCAATGAAAGTTCAGCAACATTGACTTTCAGAATTTACTGGAGATATAATTCCGACTGTACGAAGTATCAGCCAACCATTTATATTCTTGTGGGGAAATAAGGCTGTTATTGTTTGCCACTGTAGACTCATTTTACAATGGACTGAATGTATTTGTGATGGATGTAGTGTGAAGTAACTGTTTGTTTCCTTGTTGGAAAAGTTTCAGTTTCAACAATTGCTTACCATTTAGCCACACAACATCCATCATTTTGTCAATGTTTTAAATGTTTCACACTGAACCTTTTGAAAGAAAGTGAACTAAAAAGAGGGACATTCTTTCAATATATGCCAAAATTCTGACATGTGTTAGCTGTGAATTGCCCCTTAAACAATAACTTTGACAAGTCTTGAGTGCGGCAGTAAATTTGATTGGCAGTTTCTGATGTATATGATTTTGTTTTACCTATGACTGCTTCCCTATAAATGCTTTTTCATTAATATGATTGAATCCTTAACCATGACCTTTGACACATAACTGAATTAGACAGCCTTTTGGATCATTTAGCTGAAGTGGTGCCTTGGCTTAAGTACCTCAGCCTCCTTGGAAATGAAGCCTGCCCCAATGAACTTGTTAGCTTGGACAACGATGAAAGTGATTACCAAAGATACAGGTTAGTTGTGCTTGTTGCTAAGAGATAAATGCAGTTACCTGATAAATGTCTTTCAGTTATCTGCAGGAAAAATGTATAAAGATATCAGTGGCGTTACTTATTGTTTGATGTTTCTTAACTTTCAGCTCATATACCAGCTATTAATCATTTAAATGATAGGTGTAACCTGAAAACATTATTCAGTGGCAAATGTGCATGGTTCATTTTGTGCTGTCAAAAAAAGACATATACAACTGACAAGCTTTATAGTATGCGATATAATATTTATCGCATGTCACCAAGCTGCAGATAAGAAAAGGAGCATGTCTAAAATACTGCTGCTAAACTTTATACTCTTAAATTAAATAGTGGTTCAAACTTCTTGTCAAGATTACAGTAAGGCTTTTGCATGGCTTTTGTTTTAATGTAGAAAAAGAGAACGTTTAGTTCTAAAAGTTAAAACTTAAATTGAAAATACAAGTATGTAGCCATCTTGATATTAGGTTATTGAATCCAAGCAAACGGGCCTTCTCTGTGCTTATATTGTTTGTGCTTTGCACTAGCAATAAACTACATTGACATTACAAATAGCAACGCAAGTGAAGTTTCATCACAATATAATAAATATATCTTATTATAGGAACAAATTTAAATCTATGATTTTGTCATGAGAATGCTCATTTGCATAAGCAAGATCCGCAAACCTGTACACCTGCAGACCTTAAAAGTAATCTTACATTTCTTGTTGAAGTACCTATTCTTCTGCCCATGCTATGTGTTCAGTTTTATTTTGCATAGCTTCATTACCAAACTGCCATCATATTTTGGCTCAATTCCAGCCTTCTTCCCCAACCTTTGTCCTAAGTTCTTTATATATCTTGCCAAAATTGTTTTTAAACGTATACTTGACCTCAGTAGTACCCTTCATTAAGAGACTTGGACCTTTTCAATCAACAAAAATTAACTCCTTTAAAATGTTAGCAAGTTAAAGTTTTAAACTTCTGGGTCATACAAACCATTCTACTTCCATCTCTGCTGAAATTGTTAATCTTCACTGGGGCATTGGCAGAATACTCTAATTGGGCTGATTATTTCTGGTGTCATGGTGAGGGAAACCGGCCAGGATTCTTCATTTTGTGCACAGTTTAAATTTGTGTCAGTCCCTATTTTTTATTCATTTTTCATGATGTGGGCATCGCTGGCGAGGCCAGCATTTATTGCCCATTCCTAGTTGCCCTTCAGAAGGTGATGGTAAGCTGCCTTCGTGAACCACACCCACAATGCTGTTAGGGAGGGAGTTCTAGGATTTTGACCCATCAACAGCGAAGGAACAACAATATATTTCCAAGTCAGGACAGAGAGTGACTTAGAGGAGAACCTCCAGGTGGTGCCCCAGGCATCTTTTGCTGTTGTCCTTCTAGGTGGTAGTGGTCATGGGTTTGGAAGGTGCTGCCTATGGAACCTTGGTGAGTTCCTGCACTACAGATGATACACACGACTGTCACTATTCATCGGTGGTGGAGGGATTGAATGTTTGTGGGCAGGTTGGTGGCACAGTGGTTAGCGCTGCTGCCTGACAGCGCCAAGGACCCAAGTTCGATTCCCGGCTTGGGTCACTGTCTGTGTGGAGTTTGCACATTCTCCCTGTGTCTGCCTGGGTTTCCTCCGGGTGTTCCTCCCACGTCCAAAGATGTGTGGGTTAGGTTGATTGGCCACACTAAATTTCCCCTAGTGTCAGGGAGATTAGCAAGGTAAATATGTGGGGTTGCGGGGATGGAGCCAGGGTGGGATTGTGGTCGGTGCAGACTCAATGGGCCGAATGGCCTCCTCCTGCACTGTAGGGATTCTTTGGGTACCAATCAAGCAGGTTGCTTTGTCCTGAATGGTGTTGAGCTTTTTAAGCTGCATTCATCCAAGCAAGTGGAGAATATTCCATCACATTCCTGACTTGTGCCTTGGAGATGGCAGGCTGGCTTTGGGGCATCAGGAGGTGAGTTACTTGCTGCAGGATTCCTAGCCTTTGACTTGCTCTGGTAGCCACAGTATTTTTATGGCGAGTTCAGTTCAGTTCTGGTCAATGGTAATCCCCAGGATGTTGATAGTGGGAGATTCAGTGATGGTAATGCCATTCAATTTCATGGGGCAATAGTTAGACCCTCTCTTTCTTGGAGATGGTCATTGCCTGGCACTTGTGTGGTGCAAATGTTCCTTGCCATTATTAGCCCAAGCCTGAATGTTGTCCAGGTCTTGCTGCATTTGGACATGAGCTGCTTCTGTATCTGCGGAATTGTGAATGGTGCTAAATATTGTGCAGTCATCTGCGAACATCTCCACTTGTGACCTTATGCTGGGAGGTTATTGATGAAGCAGCTGAAGATGGTTGAGCCTACTACACTACCCTGAGAAACTCCTGCAGTAATGTCCTGGAGTTGAGATAATTAATCTTTAATGACCGCAACCATTTTCCTTTGTGCTCGGTATGACTCTAACCAGCCCATGGCCTTTGCGGCATCCAGTCCACTTTGAGTGAATCAAATTGGCTGAAGACTGACATCTGTGCTGCTGGGGACCTCTGGATGTGGCAGGACTGCAGAGCTTAGATCTGATCAATTTGTTGTGGAATTTCTTAGCTCTGTCATTACTTGCGGCTTATGCTGTTTGGCAAGTTGTCCTATGTTGTAGCTTCACCAGTTTGACATCTCATTTTTAGGGATGCCTGGTGTTGCTTCTGGCATGCTCTCCTGCATTCTTTTGAACCAGGGTTGGTCTCTGGCTTAGTGGTAATGGTAGTGTCGGGGATATGCCAGGCCATGAGGTTGCAGATTGTAGTTGAGTACAATTCTGCTGCTGCTGATGGCCCTCAGTGCTCATGGATGCCCAGTCTTGAGTTGCTGGATCTGTTTGAAGTCTATCCCATTTAGCACAGTAGAAGTACCACCCACCACAAGAGAGGGTATCGTATCCTCAATGTGAAGACGGGACTTTGTGTCCACAAGGACAGTGCAGTGGTCACTCCTACCAATACTGTCATGGGCAGATGCATCTGTGGCAGGCAGGTTGGTAAGGATGAGGTCAAGCATGTTTTTCCTTCTAGTTAGTTCCCCCACGACTTGCTGCAGTCCCAATCTAGCAGCTATGTCCTTTAAAATCTAGCACGAAGGAGCAGCGCTCCGAAAGCGAGTTGTGTTTGCTACCAAATAAATCTGTTGGACTTTAACCTGGTGTTGTTAGACTCCTTACTGTGTTTACCCCAGTCCAACGCCTGCATTTCCACATCTTTAAAATCTGGCCAGCTCGGTCTGTGATTGTACTACCGAGCCACTCTTGATGATGGGCCTTGAAGTTCCTTACCCAGAGTACATTCTGAACCCTTGCCACCCTCAGTGCTTCCTCCAAGCAAGTGTTCCCTGTGGAGGCTCTTGTAAGGCGAGGGCGTGGATGGACAGAGCTGTGATGTGACCTCTGGTTAAATAGTCTGCTAATACTGTCTTGGCTCACATATGAACATTGGCCACTTGGGCAAGACCTGAAGGATGCATAGCACCCAGGTTTATGGGGCAGAGGTGGGGGGTAGTAGAAAAAAACAAGGAAAGGAAGAAAGGAGAAAATTAATGGAAGGAGAATAAAAATTAATGAAAAAGAGAACAGACAGAAAGGGGAAATAGGATTCAGCACATATAATCAAATACATAGCCTTGGCTCTGTATGAAGTTGGATTATTTATTCTGATATTTATTCTTTAAGGAAGTAACAGATGTGGGACATGAGCTTTCTGAAAAGCTTGGCAAGGTATCAGGCAGGAGAAAATTGGAGAGGATAGAATAGAATTGAGGGAAGGATTGCAAGTTGGATTTCAAAATTGGTAAGAAAGGATGTAAAAGAGATTAGAAGTTAAGGACTATTTAAAAGAGTGATTGAAAATGTCAATTGTATCCATAGGGATACGTTCTAGGACCACTTCTGTTCATCATGTATGTCAGTTATTTGGATATAAAACAGTATAGGGAGTAGTGCCAAAATTTGTATGAGAATAGGAAACATCGTCAGAACTGAAGGAGGCTACAAATAAGTGACAAATGGATTTCAGTATTTAGTGAACTTCAAGTGGTACATCTCTGGTTGCAAAAAGTGCAAGCAGCAAGTATATTTGAGTGAGGATGATGTGATGGAATAGATGGATTTTGGAGGGGTTTAAGGTCACAAGATCTTAAACCAATACCTGAAGTGGATAAAGTGAATAAACTACAGATTTTTTTTTATCATGGTAACCTTCTGATAGTGTTGACTCACATATGAGGAACACTTGCACGCATTTTTTGTTAGCCTACAGGCTAAATGTTCCAGATGGCAGTACTATTTAAAACCATTTCTTCTCGTCAGTACCATCATAAAAGTTTGTAAATGATTTTCTAAACTATTTAGTAAAGGATTTTTTTTTTCTTGGTGAATAATTTTCTACCATGTTTATAGATGCTGCTGAGTCATGAGGCTGAATTTTATATTGTGAAAGTGGGGCTGATGTCATTCTGCAGAAGTGGAATATCCAGCTTGTGAACCCAATGTCATCATGGCGGATCTGCAATAATACATTTGGTGGGCAGGCTCCAAAATCGACAGCCAGCCTTCCATTCTGAAATTGATCATTAAAGGCTGTTAAAGCTAGTTATAAGACCATAAGACCATAAGACCATAAGACATAGGAGCGGAAGTAAGGCCATTCGGCCCATCGAGTCCACTCCACCATTCAATCATGGTTGATTTCAACTCCATTTACCCGCTCTCTCCCCATAGCCCTTAATTCCTCGAGAAATCAAGAATTTATCAATTTCTGTCTTGAAGACGCTCAACGTCTCGGCCTCCACAGCCCTCTGTGGCAATGAATTCCACAGACCCACCACTCTCTGGCTGAAGAAATTTCTCCTCATCTCTGTTCTAAAGTGACTCCCTTTTATTCTAAGGCTGTGCCCCCGCGTCCTAGTCTCCCCTGTTAATGGAAACAACTTCCCTACGTCCATCCTATCTAAGCCGTTCATTATCTTGTAAGTTTCTATCAGATCTCCCCTCAACCTCCTAAACTCCAATGAATATAATCCCACGATCCTCAGACGTTCATCGTATGTCAGGCCTACCATTCCTGGGATCATCCGTGTGAATCTCCGCTGGACCCGCTCCAGTGCCAGTATGTCCTTCCTGAGGTGTGGGGCCCAAAATTGCTCACAGTACTCCAATTGATTGCAATAAAACATTCCAGTGCTAAATTTGAATGGCGCATGACCAATGGAAAGCACAATTTCTTTCAGGGTTTCATGAAAGCTCAGATATAAAGGCTGGAAGTGGGCGAGTCCAAACTTGCACTTAGCATGAGAATCTGTTGATATTAATTTCTGACAGAATTCTTTGGTATCCATAAACCTCTGATCATAATCAGGGCTATCCCTCAGGGGAATGTTCAGAATGTTGGTATTCCTGTCATCTTTGAGCAACTTATGGTGATAAACAGTGTCCCCATGGGCATTATACATTCTGTGGGAGGTACCTCCTCCACTGAAGACGAGAGGGGAAGGAGGAGGCCAGCTGTCCAGAACAGCAGTTGACATGGGTTTGCAGAAGGCGTACAAGTTGATGAGGAGTGAGGGGCTGTGGAGAAGAGGCAAGAGCAGGCAGCCGGACATAGGCAAAGATAGCATCCTGCCAATTGCATTTATAGGGTGTGAATGCCATCTTTATACCTCCCACAACCTTCATAACTCCCGTTGCCATACAGAGTGGCATTTGTGCATCATGCACCTTACACACTTGGGCAACTCTCAAGACAATCCCATAATGGACCCAGAACACAATCTTCCATTTGTGCCCATCTTGCAAGTCTCAGAAGAGTACTGAGCTGTTTGCATCACTAAAGCCAGGTTTGATGGACGACCCCAAAGTCCTCTGTGACTTCCATCCTGGCTGGTTTGGTCAGACTGGGAGGTCTCCTCTTCTGGTGAGCAGACATGAGGCCCCTCCTGCCAGTAGGAGGGTTATGGGGAATCATCATCAAATCTTGGGACCATCCTTGATCATTTGCCCTCCATATTTCCTGATTCCATTCTCTTGGAAATCTGTGGTGAGAGAAGCGAAGTTAACAGCCTGATTAACCCCAGAAATACTTGATTTAATCAGGGTTACGGGTCAGCTGCATTCCAGTGCTGTTTCAGCACACACTGCTGTGTCGGCACAGACCTGGTGGGCCAAAGGGCCTGTTCCGGTGCTGTACTGTTCTTTGTTCTCCTTAGAAAAGGTCCTGAATGCTTCCCAACGAGAAAAACAGTCATACACATTTCTAAATTAATCACTTATCTACTGCAATGGTTTAAATAAATTCAAAATCTCCACCACAATGGGCCAATACCCCCATATGATGTTTCCTGGTGCAGCTGCCACAGTCCCATTGAAGGGATCCATTTAACTGAGTGGCATGACCTCCTTCAGGGTCACAGCCTCTCTCCTCTGTCCCCAGACAGCTTTCATCAACTGATTGGACCGTGCTGTCCATCATTGCCCGATGCTGTTGGCCAGCTCCCTGCCAGATGTATTATTTGCCATTTTTCAAAGTCAGGAGTCGATTATCTACTGACTTCCAGAATGGACTTCTGACCACCACCAAGGTACATAAACTGCAGCCAATGGAAACTATATGAAAAGCAGATGTAATGTAACTGAACACAGACTCTGTTCTGCAGCACCAGAGTGAGGCCCTCCGTATGAGTTCATTTGATATCATTAATGGGAGCATTTTGGTTGATGGTAACTGATTCCCAGTATACATAAATCACTTGCTGAATTTTATTTGATGAGAAATGATCTGCTAAATGATATTATTTCATTTAACAGCTTAAACTATGTAGCATATTGATTGCATAAACCTAGAATTATGCTGCACTGTACTGAGGGTGAAAGCCATAAACCTTCAAAAAGTTTGAGTCACGTGCAGAGGGTTTTTAGTTGACCAGAAATTTCAAACATAATAAAGTTGATATTTTTTTGCATAAAGTAAGTTTTTCATGGACATGTCTTGGTATATATATATACACTTTTAAATTTTCAGCTACATGGAACAACATTGATTGAAATTGAAGCTTAGAAATTAAAAGGAAATATAAAGGTAAACATCTATACTTGGTGTCACGAACCAAGCAGTTATCTGAGAGCGACTCGACTTGAAACGTCAGATGTGGTGGTGGTGTATAGTTTTGTTTTGGAATGGTGTGAGAAGTCATGTGAAAGCCTCAGTGAGAATAATCAACCCAATTGTTGTGTAACAATTACTAAAGACTATTTATTAATCTAAAGCAAAGATAAATACACACAACTAGGACTGTAAACTCCGAGACAATTAAATATATGAACTACTGAACACACGTGCTGTTTATATAGAAATTTGTTCCAAAATATGTATATCTGCGATCCCTGAACTCCTTAAGACTTTCCCATTCCCAAACAACATCCAAATTAAATAAATCTATAAGTCAAATTAAGCTTGTAGTTATCACACAATGCAAGGAGAATGACCGAGTCTGGGAAATGTATTTTCCTGGTCCAGCGAAGATATTTAAACCTCCTTTGCACAGGTTCCTATGCTATCTTGGCTCTAAGATTTCTCCAATGTTAAAATAGCCCTTCAGACTCTGAGCAGTAGAACTGGCCTCTCCAACTCTTAAATGCTACAATGTCTTCTTGGCTGTGGGATGTTAACTAGCCTGGCTGCTTCTGCAAGTGCTGGCAATTATATCATAGCTCCTATGATTCTTCCCTCTGTGTACTTGGGTTGTCTGCCTCTCTCACATTCTGTGACTCTTGAAATTAGCATCTACATCTCCACTGATCTCTTAGTTGTCTAGATAAGCTGTTTCCTGATGATAGCTATTTACACCTAATTCTGTCTGCCAATCTCATTAGCGGGAAAGATCGCATTTCATCCTCCACTTTGAATGCTGGCTACTGCTGGCACTTGCCAAGTCTTTACCTGTTGCTGGGCAGATCATATCCTATCCTTGTTAAATTCTTGATCCTGCAGATCCATGACATTCTACAACTGGGAAGATGGGAAGGGAAATGAAAAAGCAACATCCAGACTTGTGAAATTATTTTATTCTTTCATGGGACGTAGACATCACTGGTAAAGTCAGCATTTAATGCCCATCCCTCATTGCCATTTAGCAGGTTGTGGTGTGTCACCTTTTAAGTACAGCTGAATAGCGAGCTAGGCCATTTAAGAGGGCAAAAGACATTGGGTTGGGTGCATTCCTCATTCCAAACAGTGCAACTTTATACTGATACAGACCATTTCGCGTCGCAAAAGCCAAAACTTCCTTTTCCCATTCTGATAAAGGTACTTGCCAGTAAGTCAAGTTTGGTAATGAAATTTGCTTGTCCCACCTTCTCAATACAGTCTTCCAATCGAGGAATAGGATATGAATCTGACTTTATAACTGCACTAATGTTTTTATAGTCCTCACATAATTGTTGTGTCCCATCTGGTTATGGTGCCATCACGATAGATGAGCTCCACTCGCTGCACCTCCTACAATGATATTCTTAAGCATGCTTTAAATCTTCTTTTGAACCTGTGCCAACTTGAGTGGATTGAGTCTATATGGCTGTTGCTTAATTGGAACAACATTTCCTATATCTACATCATGCACAATTACTTTCGTACTTCCTAGTTTGTTTCCACCTGTAGCGCTACATGATTTTAATAACTCAGGACATTTTGATTTTCCTCCAGAAGGTAACTCAGTAATTTATGCCAATTTCTGAATTCTTCCTCATTATCCAATCTAATTTGAAGAATGTCAAATTCAAAATCATCTGGATTTGTTTCTTCACACTGAGTTGCAGCAACTAACACATCCTCCTTCTGCATTATTCCCTATCAAAATATCGTTTGAGCATATTTACATGATACACCCTGTGAATTTTCTTTCTATATGTTATCGAATAATTCACCTTAATCAATTTTTTTCGATTTGATAAGGACCACTAAGCCTAGCTTTTAATGGTTCACCTACCATTGTTAATAATATTAATACTTTCTCCCCACTAACAAAACTACAAATTCTAATGCTCCCTGCGATTCTGGATGATGTGCAATTAATTTAAATTGCTTTATTCCTAAGCTATCCATACCTTCCTGGAATAACTTGCATTTAAAATCGGATCCCTGATCTGATTGGATTCCTGTAGGCAGTCCTTATCTGGTTAAGAACTTTAAATAACTCCTCTACAATCCTCTTCGCTGTAATATTCCATAATGGAATGGCCTCTGGAAATCTAGTGGACACATCCATTATGGTCAACAAATATGATTCCCATTTTTCACTTTCGGCAGGGATCCCACACAATCAATTAGGACTCTTATAAAAGGTTCCTCAAATGCCGGAATGGGTATTAAGGGCTGAGGTTTTCCTATCACTTGACGTGTGACATGTACAGCAAAATTCTACCACATCCTTATGCAGTCCAGGTGAATACAAATGTTTTTGTATTTCTATTTGAGCTTTCCTTACTCCTAAATGACTTCCTACTGGAACCTCATATGTTACCCCCAAACCTCATTTCTATAACCCACCAGTATTAAAGGTTGATGAACTTCTGCCCAGTTTTCATCCACCTGAATATGTAAAGATCTTCACTTCCTCATTAAGAGATTATTTCTAATGTAATAACACTCCAGTATACACTCAGATTCTCCTTCTGTGTATGCTTTCTGATACAACTGCTTTTCATCTGCATTTTCCTGTTGTAATTCTGCCAACTTTCCTGAACTAAAGATGTCCACTATATCCTCCACCTGTCCTTGTTCTTTATCAATCACCTGGTCAAAGATTGTTTCTGCTAACTGGGCCAGCCTAACTAAAGTGCCAACCATGGTTTCCTTTACCAATTTAACAAACCCCGCTGGCTTATCCTGCAGGTCTGTCCAGTGGAAATTAAAAATAAGAATATAAAGTAATAAAAATGGATTAGTGAAATATAATACAATAAATGGAAATGGGGTGGAGGAGAGAGTTCATGCTTTGAAGTTGTTGGACTCGGTGTTCAGTCCGGAAGGCTATAAAAGTGCTGATTCGGCACTTTAGTCCATTTTTATTATTTTATATTATTTTTATTTTTCCAGTGCTAAAATCTCACTTTCCATCTTTTTTCACCCCCCCTACTAGGGCTTCCATATTCTGCCATTTACACATTTTAATCTCTTAATGGGCACTATTAGTACCATTCCTAGCCTTTATCATTACCATTTACATTCCCTTTGTCTATGCCATCCCTACCAATTACAGCCACCCCACCCACCTTTACATTATAAATCTTGTCCTATTTTCCCTGTCTTTATCTCTGATGAAGGGTCACCCTGACTTGAAACGTTGGCTCTATTCTCTCCCCACAGATACTATCAGACCTGCTGAGATTTTCCAGCATTTTGTATTTTTGTTTCAGATTCCAGCATCCGCATCGTTTTGCCTTTATCCATAATAATCTAAGACAGTTTCATACAAGATTACTAAACATATCCACACAGTTTAAGTAAGAATTACCCTTCTGATCCAAAGTATCTTTACAAGATCTGAGTTCTTTCAGGACTTCCCTCTGCCCAAACAACATCCAACCCAATAGATCTATAATAAAAGCCAACTTATAGTCACCACACTGTGTACAATTGAGTAGTTATTCTGAGGAACATCTCACCTTGGTTCAGGGAAGATATGGGTTTTAACTGCCTTCAGGAAGGTACTCTGCATGCTTGCTTCTGGCCTGTGACCCAGCACCGGCTTACAGGCTGCTAGCTGGACTCTACATTTCAGGCTGCTAAATAGATACTGCTGACTGCTTCCACAAAAAGCTTACCAATTAAATTATTGTTTCCCTCTGAAGATTCTTTCTCTATATTTGCCTGTCTGTCCCCTTGTTCTAACATTAACATTTGTATGTCTTCCCTGAATGGTACCATTGTCTACTCCAAAGTATTTCCTTTTAGCAGGAAGATGTATTTGTTTTGGACTGTCTACACCTGCTAATCTTGTTTTTGGGATTCACATCCTGTGAAATACCTTTTGAAATGCTGGTGGCTTCTAACCTCGTTACTGGGACACTCATTCTGTGAAATACCTGGTGGCAACGTGAGTAGTATTCTCCAATTATAGGATGCTGCTATAAGTCCAAAAAGTTCTGTCCACTGCACAATTGAGCAATCTCACATATGAATTTCAGTGCTGATGCAGTATGGAGGCTGATCTTATCAAATATGTTTTTTCCAGCTGTTCCTAATAGGGAGACAACAGTCTATATTCAAGCCTACGCTTGCAAAACCCAAAACAAAATGACTACTATTAGATGTGATTCTATGATTGGGCAGCACTTGCTGAACAATCTTGGGTGCACAGATAGCTACATTGACAACCAATTTAGGATAATCAGTCAAGCCCATAATGTCCACTCATATATACTCGCAAGACATACGTTCTTAAATTTCTTTTTACTTTTTCGTTTCCATAGAACATAGAACAGTACAGCACAGAACAGGCCCTTCAGCCCACAATGTTGTGCCGAGCTTTATCTGAAACCAAGATCAAGCTATCCCACTCCCTATCATCCTGGTGTGCTCCATGTGCCTATCCAATAACCGCTTAAATGTTCCTAAAGTGTCTGACTCCACTATCACTGCAGGCAGTCCATTCCACACCCCAACCACTCTCTGCGTAAAGAACCTACCTCTGATATCCTTCCTATATCTCCCACCACGCACCCTATAGTTATGCCCCCTTGTAATAGCTCCATCCACCCGAGGAAATAGTCTTTGAACATTCACTCTATCTATCCCCTTCATCATTTTATAAACCTCTATTAAGTCTCCCCTCAGCCTCCTCCGCTCCAGAGAGAACAGCCCTAGCTCCCTCAACCTTTCCTCATAAGACCTACCCTCCAAACCAGGCAGCAACCTGGTAAATCTCCTCTGCACTCTTTCCAGCGCTTCCACATCCTTCTTATAGTGAGGTGACCAGAACTGCACACAATATTCCAAATGTGGTCTCACCAAGGTCCTGTACAGTTGCAGCATAACCCCACGGCTCTTAAACTCCAACCCCCTGTTAATAAAAGCTAACACACTATATGCCTTCTTCACAGCTCTATCCACTTGAATGGCAACCTTTAGAGATCTGTGGATATGGAACCCAAGATCTCTCTGTTCCTCCACAGTCTTCAGAACCCTACCTTTGACCCTGTAATCCACATTTAAATTAGTCCTACCAAAATGAATCACCTCACATTTATCAGGGTTAAACTCCATTTGCCATTTTTCAGCCCGGCTTTGCATCCTATCTATGTCTCTTTGCAGCCTACAACAGCCCTCCACCTCATCCACTACTCCACCAATCTTGGTGTCATCAGCAAATTTACTGATCCACCCTTCAGCCCCCTCCTCCAAGTCATTAATAAAAATCACAAAGAGCAGAGGACCAAGCACTGATCCCTGTGGCACTCCGCTAGCAACATACCTCCAATCTGAAAATTTTCCATCCACCACCACCCTCTGTCTTCGATCAGACAGCCAGTTACTTATCCAATCAGCCAACTTTCCCTCTATCCCACACCTCCTCACTTTCATCATAAGCCGACCATGGGGGACCTTATCAAACGCCTTACTAAAATCCATGTATATGACATCAACTGCCCTACCTTCATCAACACACTTAGTTACCTCCTCAAAAAATTCAATCAAATTTGTGAGGCACGACTTGCCCTTCACGAATCCGTGCTGACTATCCCGGATTAATCCGCATCTTTCTAAATGGTCGTAAATCCCATCCCTAAGGACCTTTTCCATCAATTTACCAACCACCGAAGTAAGACTAACCGGTCTATAATTACCAGGGTCATTTCTATTCCCTTTCTTAAACAGAGGAACAACATTCGCCATTCTCCAGTCCTCTGGCACTATCCCCGTGGACAGCGAGGACCCGAAGATCAAAGCCAAAGGCTCTGCAATCTCATCCCTTGCCTCCCAAAGAATCCTAGGATATATTTCATCAGGCCCAGGGGACTTATCGACCTTCAGTTTATTCAAAACTGCCAGGCCATCCTCCCTCCGAACATCTATTTCCTCCAGCCTATTAGCCTGTAACACCTTCTCTTCCTCAAAAACATGGCCCCTCTCCTTGAATAAGAGTCAGATTTTATATCTGACTCTTATTCCAATTTTCCGTTCCCAACTTCATGCGCCACATACACTACCCATTTATTGATTAGCCTACAATTGTTTCCAGTTACCTGACACCTCAAAATTAAATTTTTCATCCTTATGTTTAAATCCCTTTGTAGCTGATATGATCTGCCTATCTTGAAAGCATCCTCCAGCCCTATAAACATTCCCCAACTTTGTCCTTTTGTGTGATCCCCAATCCCTTTTGCTCACCATTGGCCAAACCCCTCTTTTTCATTGGCAGCTGTGATTTCAGTTGTCTCTGCCTTCCACCTACAATTCCCTTCCTAATGTGTCTCCTCCTTTAAGACATTTCTTGAAAGGCAGCTCCTTAACCAAACTTTTAGACTTCTAATACCACATCATTCAGTCAGCATTGATTTTTTAAAATCTCATTACACTTCTATGCAATTTGTTATATGATGACCTTATTTAGAAATAAAATCTGAATTTGAATTTTTTAATGTTTCCTTTGTACATTGCCCCGAAAAAATGTGGGTTGAAGATTTTCAAACTGTTGTTGAACATGTTCATTGGCCAATATTGTCAAGACTAAAAACATATTTGGATTGAAATTAGTTCCAAATGCCTAACTCAAATTGATTTACTTGGAGCCTTGGCAATCGAGATGAAATGCATTATTCACTTCATGGCCATTATTTATTTTGTGTATGAGGCTGACATTTTTGTTGAAAACAAAGCTAATCGAACATTTAATTAATTCGATATTTATTTAAAATGAGAAAATCTCCTCTGGTATTGCTCACAGCAAATTGGGAGGATATGATATTTTCTAAGAATAGGAATTTTGTACCAAGTAAAACACAGCATCCTATTACATAATTTAGAAGGTGGGTGGATTGCTGTATATAGGCACATCCTGAAGTCAATTAGAGGTAATTGCTGTTGATAAGGGAAATTTGTATGTAAGTTGGCAGTTGATTGTAAATCTCCTGCACATTCCCTTGGGAAGAGACTAGATATTGAACGTAGGAACAAATCAACAAGATATGACTGCCTTTTTTAATAAAAGAAATTATTACATTATTCGTTCAGTTGTTCATTCTCATCCATTTCCATTGGGAGTTTCTGTTCTATGAATATGATATTTGAACCAATCAAGTAAAAGAATGACAGACATAGCATGCGTGATATGTGATATTTTTATCAGGCACATGACATGTACAGATTAAAAAGAATTGCTTTTGGCTTGTTTGCTTATGCATATTAGAGCTCTTTGTTCAAGATGATAATGAGTTGCCATTGCATACTTAGCATAGGGACATTTCCTCTGTACACAAACTGCACTGACATTATAAACCTATTTCTTATAAAATGCTGTCTCCTTCCCATTGATCTCAGGTTCATGAACTTCCACCTCTTGTTCTTATCCCATTTTCTTCCTTTTTGTCATTCTGTTACTCCTGGAGGTAATGGTGTATTATGAAATGTAGTCTCATTGGTACTGGTAGCCTACTGGTATTTTTACAAGCGACTATTCTTTCACATGTAACTTGAGGTAGTGAATGTTGACATTCAATGAATAAACACATCATTATGTCGGAACCTATATCAGTCGTTGCCTGTGTTCACAAATGCACTCGTTCACTTTCTACACTGTCAGCCATAGCTCTCAACTCGGAGTCACAAGTTTCTGGGTTCAAGTTCCACTCTAGGGTTTAAGTACAATAATGTTGTGCTCCAACGCACTCTGATGGAGCACGATATTATTGGAGGTGCCATCTTTCAAATGAGATGTTAAACTGAGAACCCATCTACATGATCAGGTGGGTGTAAAATATCCCATGTTACTATATCAAAGAGAAGGGGAGTTCTCCCCCATGTCATGGCTAATATTTATTCTCCAAACAACACCACACAGATTATATGGTCATTATCACATTGCTGTTAGTGGGGTTTGTTGTGCATGTATTGGCTGCCACATTTCCTACATTGCAACAGTGACTACGCTTCAAAAAGTATTAAGCTGTAACGTGCTTTGAGATGTTTGGTGGTTGTGAAAAGTTCTACATAAATGTAAATCTTTATTTCTTTAGGAATCATTGGATATAAATCATGGAACTTTGGCAAATTTTTACCCCAATTTCAATGTAGTGACATTGGGTGGAATTTTAAAATAACTGACCTGCTCGTGGCGAGGAGGACATCAGCAGGTCAGAAACCCATTTCACAGAGAAGCTGGCTCTTTAACTCAGTATTGCATTAACATCCCACCTTTGGGTTTCCTGACCTATCGCAGAGTGTGGGCATGATGATGACTCACATCTATCAAAGGGAGAATTTCTACTTCAAGGGATCCCAGCAAGGGTCAGGTTGGCTGAATTATATATTGCTCCTTGAGGCTTCAGCAACAGAAGGAATGAAAAGGAGATCTTGGAAAGGTCTCTGACTCTTACCTGGAGTCAAGAAAATTGATCCTCTGTAGATTCTGCGTGGTGCCTAAGTGCTGAAAGTAATTTTTTTAAATAATTGAATGGTTAATTCTGCAATGGGTATGGCACTTCTAGCACCCAGGTGCATTGAGTATAAAAGTTGGCAAGTTATAATGCAGCTATATAAAACTTTCGTTCGGCTGCATTTGGAATATTGCGTGCAGTTCTGGTTGCCACACTATCAGAAGAACGTGGATACTTTGGAGAGAGTGCAAAGAAGGCTTACCAGAATGTTGCCTGGTCTTGAGGGTTTTAGGTGTGAGGCAAGGTTGAATAAACTAGGATTGTTTTCACTGGAAAGACGGAGGCTGAGGGGAGATCTGATAGAGGTCGACAAAATTATGAGCGGCATAGACAGGGTGGATAGTCAGAGGCTTTTTCCCAGGATGGAAGTGTCAATTAGAAGGGGGCACAGGTTCAAGGTGAGAGGGGGAAAGTTTAAGGGGGATGTGCAGGGGAAGTTTTTCATGCTGAGAGTGGTGGGTGCCTGGAACGCACTGCCAGTGAAGATGGTGGAAGCAGGCATGTTAGCAACGTTCAAGGTGGATCTTGATAGACAGATGAAAGGGAGGCGAACAGAGGGATAGAAACCACATATTGGTGCAGGCTTGGTGGGCCGAAGGGCCTGTTCCTGTGCTATATTGTTCTCCCTCTCTTTGTGTGTTGTGGGTAAGAGTGTTTGTCTTCTATTTCAAGCTGTGAATGTGTGTCCATTCCTTCTGGCCTGTGGTGTGGTAAGTGGCTGAGGTGAAGGCAGCTGATGCTGCTGGTGTAAATGTTGCTGCTTCTTTTGTTCCTCATCAGAGGTCCACAGTGGAGCTGCATAAGCTGCTCATGCTGCAATGAAGGCTGACAGCAAGGAAGATCAGATCAAGGTAGGTAAATTATCTTCCAGAAAGTTGGAAACCAACTGTCAAGTGGTGAAAGCACACTCTCAGAACAAGTACTGTGAGCACAAGGCTTTCACATAGACAGGCCAGCATCTATATAGTTTCACTGCTTACAGGCATTCAAGTCTGTTTCATTGATCAATGGCTGCTTACTGTGCTGTCGCTTTGTTGACACAGATTGGAGAGCTCGACACAGATTGGAGAGCCCGTTGGTTGTTAAAATCAGAATCCAGAGTCACAATTAATTGTTTGTTTGCATATTTAAATCACTAATCTCCATGGGCGCTTCTAACGTGTGGTGTTTCCCTCAGGAAAACCTGGAAATAGGCATGAGTATATTGGATTTCCAACCACTGTCATTTTGCAGCCATTTAAAGCCCCTCCCATTGGCTGTTTACAATTAGCTTCAAAAGACAAAATTTAATGTTTCCATTATTGTCTCATGTCTGTGCTGAATATACTGCATTGTGAGGTCCTCAGCCATTCCAGTGAAGAGGGTCCAAGATTTGAATTTTAGCTTATGATTAGCTACAGTATACTGCTGTATACATGTCTAAGTTCTGAGGAAATTCATTGTTTTATATATTTTTTAAGTGGCAAAAAAAGGGTGTAATATTATGTCCACCCCTGGAGTGGACTGGCAGCCATCAATTCAACCACCATGGTGGGAGTACCAAGCCCTTCATCAATCCATTACCACCAATATTTTATCAGCAGTGTAGAGGCAAAAATAGTCTGCTTGTCCATGGGCCAATTTAATCTCCCAAGTGGCCAATTAATGGGCACATAAGCACCTCCTTCCATTGCCAGTGGATTCTCAGGCCAAGTGGCAAGGCCACCAGGTGATCTATGCTGGCTGGGGGGAGAGTGCCTTCTGTTTGGGCAACCTGTGGCCAATGAGCACTACCCTAACCCTAACCCAAGGTAGTGTCCCATTGCCATGTCCTGCTGAACCCCCCTCCAAACCTCTCATGAAGACCCGCCAGCCTGGCCTGGTGAAATCTGGGACATGGCTAGGTGTTTGACAGCATACCTCAACTTCATTGGGGACTGCCTCTAGTATCAGCAGTGACTGCCATGCTCAGTACTCCTGGGCTTAGAGAGCAGCCAACCATCTAATTTACATCTCCGAGCAGGTCGTCCTCCCAGCTGAGGACCATAATACTGACTTGTCCAAGTGGAAGAGAGTTTGCTTAACTTTTAAGCCGCGGAGCAGGGCCACTTCCTTTGCATAGAATCCCGACAGTGAGGAAGGAGGCCATTCGGCTCATTGAGTCTCAACCGACCACAATCCCAGCCAGGCTTTATTCCCCTAACCCCACAAATTTACCCTGCTAATCGCCTGACACTAGGATCAATTTAGCATGGCCAATCAATACCTTCCCCAATATGTTTGGACTTGTAAGCACAAGTGTTGAGCATTTTCTCTGCTTGTCATAAAATCATACATAATGGGAAGATTTTAGATTTGGTGGCGCTTAACATTAAGCTAGAAAGCATAAGCATGCGAAATCTTCTCACTGGGCTATAAAGTCACTAAACTGAGCCCAGAGAATCTTCCATCCTACTCTTCCAAAAGTAGCTGTGAATGGTTATACAGAAAATGCTGGAAATACTCAGCAGAGCTGACCTGTGGTCCATTTCCAGCATGTTCTGTTTATATTTCAGATTTCCTGTATCCACAATATTTTGCCTTTGTATTTGTGATTGAGTAAGCCTGGTCTTCGTACCGGTACAGCGCTCAGTAAAGGAATGCAATTGTTTATGTGTGTACAAATGCTGACTTACAAGAGCTGGATTTAATATTGTAAGCTCAAGGAGCCAGATCACACAACTGGTCTCCTGATATTGGAACTAACTGAGCTCTGCTGTGTCTCGCAATCACTTTTGAATCCTAACCCTAGCCGGTTCTTGGGCTTTTTCCTTTTTGCCATTCCAGCTTTCTTAAAACAACTCGCATGTGCATTTCTCTTTTAACAAGGTAAAACTTCCAGAGATGCCTCACAGGATTATACTTAGACAGAATTTGACATTGAGTCACTTAAAGGAGATGTTGGGCAAGTGACCAAATGCTTAAATAGGTTTTATGGAGTGCCTTAAAAGAAGAGAGAGATGGGGAGGTGGTGGCGCAGTGGTATTGTCACTTGTAATCCAGAGACCCAGGGTAATGGTCTGGGGACCGGGGTTCGAATCTCACCTCAGCAGATGGTGAAATTTAAACTCAATAAAAAATCTGGAATTAAAAGTCTAATGATGACCATGAAACCATTATCACAAAACCCTATCTGGTTCACTAATGTCCTTTAGGCCTAGCAAGCTATTCAGTTCAAGGGCTATTAGGGATGGAAATAAAATGCTGGCCAGCAATATCCACATCCCCTGAATGAATAAAAAGATAAAGAAGTGGAAAGGTTTAGGGAGAGAATTCCAGTGTTAAGGGCTTGGATGCGTGATCACTAAATTGGCAATGTACACAAAGCTGGTTTTATGACATCTAGTATCTCATTTTTGGGTCAGTGTTCATTATCTGTTCATACTTCTGTGAACCTCTGAATATTTTTTATGCATTAAAGGCAATGTATTAATACAAGTTGGTGCTATTTTTCCAAACTCCAACTGAACAATGCATTCACTATTGTAAAAGTGATTGCTTCTTTTCCCCTTTCTGTCTTATACAACCAATATAAGTCAAAACACTACAGAAGATTGCTGAGTTTTTCTTTAAAAAAATGTACTCACTGAACCTGAATCAGCAGAAATTCTTAGAGATCTTTGTCTCAATGTTTGGCCTACTGCCAACAGCAGACAGCCACTTCAATAACACTCCCCACATAACTACAAGATTAAACTGCAAAGGCACATGGCAACCCACCCATCCAAATAGAAATGACTGGCTTGACAGAAAGACCGAAGCATCTCTCACAATAGTCTTCCAAAACCACTGCTGTTTCCTTTCCAGACAAGCCATGATCTGCAGTTCTCTGTAATTCTGTAGCTTTTGTTTTGAAAAAAGATTTAATATCAAAACCAACTCAAAATAGTGAACAAGCACAATAATGTAATGCTAATTGAATGTGATGAATTTAACTTCAGCAAATGTTGGCGTATGTTTACTTTGCGTTTGGCCGGTGCTGATGAGGTGACATATCTGCGACACTAATTATACCACGTTTTGTTTTATAGTGGTACAGTAGTAGGAAAATGGCCCAAGTACTTAATACCCAGTGGAGCAAAGCAATTACCAGCTTTTCAGGGCTAGAATAGAAAAGGATATTGAGCTTCCAATCCTCATTAGATTCCTCAAGGCCAAGAAATTACTCTTTTCAACTCCATGCTGATTTCAATATCTGAATCTGAATTTAGTAATTTGGCTTTTCTGTTAAACCAAGGTGCTTTCAACATCAGTAGTTCTTGTTAGACTCTGATGTTGAACCTTAACTCCATGTTTCCCAACAGCATTTTGTGATGTGATATTGAACTGTATCAAGAAAGTCTAACTATCATTCATTAGTTTCCACTGTGATAAGAAGTTGCAGCCAGGATTAATTTGGTTGCACTTGTGAGTTAAGGAAGGGAACAATCAGTCAATATTTTCTTGACTAACGTTGACGTTAAAATGAAGGTTAAAATATCTATGCCCCCAAAGGAGGGACATTCGGAATGAAGCAAATTATCAACTGATAAAAGTTGTAGAAAGTAGCAAACCAAGTTCAGCTGCTCGATTTCCTGGTCGCAGTATCTTTCACATATTGCAAGTTGACCAAATTACTATTGAAATGGAAATCTCAGAAAATCCATCAAATGCATTTTAATCAGATTTTCTGTGGGGAAATCCTTTTGTTTGTGTTGTTTGAAATAGCCAATTTTGAAAAAAGAAAATTCTAGTCTTATCCAAATGACAGCCGAAGAAGTGTAGTTTTAGTCTAATTTGACTGTACCAAATGTACAGGGCCATAATTTGCTGTCAATATAACAATGAAACTAATTGGTGCTTCCCTTATTTATGCGCAAAAGCTGCAGCAACTTGAGACAAGGAACAGATATGAGATTAAACGCGGAAATCCAGAAGTTTCTGTCTGAGATGCGATGCACCACTGTTAACTTTGCAAAAATGTCATCTCACTATCTGCCTCAAGTGACATTCATGTGCTTAATAATGTGATAGGTGCTAATTACTGCCAAACAACCTGACACTGAAAATTAACTATTACAAGTGTGGCATCTCATTTCTTCAAATTTTAATTGACATTTTTAAAAGGTAAAATTAAATTAAACTTTTCCTTTTTGTCTTTTTTTTCTCCCCCTCTTAATCAATCTTTCTTTCCCTTTCTTTTTACCTTTACCTTATTTGGCATTCATTTAATGTAACTGCTTAATGTAACTGCAGAGTTAACAGTTGCTTGCCCTGTTCACTCAGGTCTCAGATGCCCTGTTTCATTCACTGCAGTGTTATTAGTTCATTCTTTTCAGCAATTTGCACTGCAAAACATCATTATGTTTAAATGGTCAAAGGCAAGTCTAACCATGTGTTGTTCTGCAACAACACCATTTATGTCAAATTATTACCTCTGAAACTATTTGATCCTGAGATGTACAACCTGAAAAAGACTGGATGTTTTAACAAAGCTCTTGGACATTTGCACTTTTGGCATGCATAATAAAAGCTACAAAATAATTTGGATTTTTGTGGTGCCATATCAAATATATGGGCAGAAAAATAAATAGGAAAGCTGCTGCTGAGAGCAGAACTTCCAACAGACTCAGAGCTTATTGGATTGAACTGGAGTTAACCATTTGTTTAGATAACTTTTTACTGCTTGGATACAATATGGCTGCTTTCCACCTATGATATTGATCATTTTCCTCTGGAATATCTTTTGATTTTGACACCTTTCATATTAGTCTTAACTTAGAGGTAACACACCCATTTCTGATTCGGAAGGTTGAGATTTCAGGTTGTATTGAAGAACATGAGCATCTTAACCAGACTGACACTTTAGCTAGTGCTGAGGGAGTGCTTCACAATCTGAGGGTGCCATATCTCAGGCGAATCATTAAACAGGAGCCCCATTTGCTCCCACACTCCATAGCATTGTTTGGGAGAACTTACTCTCTTTCAGTGCCCTGGCTAAAATTTATTCCTCAACCAACACCATTTTCAACAGATTATCTGGTCATTTATGTAGGTGCTATATGTGGGTTCTTGCTGTGTGCAGTTTGGTTGGAGCGTTCCCCTGCATTACAGAAGTGAATATACTTCAAAAGCCCTTCATTGTCTGTACTGCCCTCGGGGGTATCATGATAAGTGAAACTCAGCATATAAATAATGCAGGTTCTTATTTATGTCTTGTGTCTCAAATATATGTCTTTCGTGCTCTTAGATCTATTTTCATAGAATCCCTACATTGCAAAAGGAGGCCATTTGGCCCATTGAGTCTGCACTGACTGAAAGAGCAGCTACCCAGGCACACCCCCTCCCTATTTGCGTAAACTTGTGCATTTATCATGGTCAATCCTGCACATCTTTGGACTGGGAGGAAACCCACGCAGACACGGGGAGAACGTGCAGACTCCACACACACACAGTCACCCAAGGCCGACATCGAACCTGGATCCCTGGCGCTGTGAGGCAGCAGTGCTAACCACTGTGCCATCGTGCCACCCTTACACCTTGTATCCTTCATATTTTTATGCCTATTATCAAATGCAAATTGGAGTTATTTTTCAGTTAACTCCAGTTTGGGTTTTTTTATCCCATTATCCTCTTCTCTTGACTGTTTTTGGTGGGCAATGTTACTTGCAAACACAATTATTAACCAAGGCCTCTTTAACCCTCCCCTTTCCAGGTATTTCATCCTGCACAAGTTGCCAAAGCTTAAGTTTCTGGATGCAAGAAAAGTTACAAAAAAAGAATATGAAGAAGCAGCAACCAGGGGTGCCTTCATGAAAGTGGTGAAACCCAAAGATGATCTGGTAAGGCATCAGCTGAAAGAACAGAAATGCAATGTATCTGTGTTGCTGCACATGATAATGAACATATAAAACACACGATAAGCTGGAAAAAATGCCCTTTATAAAACTCTTTAACATCACTTGTATTTTATTAATCAGTGAGTTTCTAAATACAAATGGTGTATATTATATATATAAGAAAAATATGTAGGGATGTAGTTGGTCTTAATTTAACTGATTTGGTCTTGTGTTTTGCTGTTTGTTCAGCCAGTATAAATTTCAAGCATACTTACCTTAAAGGAAGCAGCTTTTTAGCTCCAGCACCTCCCTTCTATCTAATGCACATTCTCACTTTGTTAAAGACTGTTTACATGTTTTTCTCTTCTCTAAGCATTGACAATTTGTGCTTTGTGATCACTGATAAAAAAAACTCCTGTAAAATTGAAAGCCTTAATCACATAAGGGAGGTTTCTTATGACCAGATTTTGACCTCATTTCATTTGTGTAAGCATAGATCAAAGTGGACGGGGCTGTCCGATTCTAGTAGTGTTGCAGGGTGTGACAGCACTTCACATCAAAATGACAGCTCAAGTGCAGGACAATCAAATTGCTCAATTATATCCCAGGCCTGTAATTATTCCTCTCTGTTTTTGCAAAGGCTGCATTTGTCATTCCATTGACATAATTTACCTTATGATCACCTCACTAACATTTTGGTTGCAACCACGGTTGAAGAGATATGGAGGCAGTGTCCTTCCTTTTTATTTTGAAATTGATGAGGTCTGATATAGCAGCCACAATAACCTCTGCAGGGCATGTATAGACTTTGTGTTTAATTGCCTTCATCATCCCGATTGTCTGCTGACCAAAAGTGCAGGTCACCAATTACCGCAGCTGTGGCCAGATCTGCAGATAATTGGATTTTTGTAGCAGAGTTGATGGCATAATTGGATATTTTTGTTATTTGTTTTCAAGCCTTGTAGTTGTTCCTTCTGTGAGACATTATGGCACTCATAAGGTAGAAAGAATACGTATATTAATGTCAATCCTTGCTTTTGTATTTAAAGTTTCAAAATAAAAGCAATTGACAACAATCATAGGTGAATATCCAATACCTAGTCTATGAACCAGAACTTGTATGAATGTTCTGAAGATAATGTTCAATTTGAGTCCATTTACACTGTGACTCAATGCAAACGCAGCAGCATAATCATGATTCAGGTTCTAGTCTATTCTAGAACACATAGTAAATTAGGGCCCCTCAGGAAATTCATCTCTGAATGCTTTCCCTTAACATTATGTGGTATATAACTGGTACCAAAGAAGGTGGTAAAAGTATTTAGATGTTAATTGGCCTTTTCAAATTTACTGTCATTTTTTTCATGTTGAGACCTAGAACAAGAGCTGTTTTTTTGTGAATACATTATATCCTTTTGCATAAGTAGGTTTTTTCTCATGTTGCCATTGGTTCTTTTGCCATTTACCACAAACTGGTGTCCGTTGGTTCCCAACACTTGCACCAATAAGAATAGTTTCTCTCTGTCAAATCTACTCATGATTTTTGACATTTCAATCAAATCTCCTCTCATCTTTCTCTAGGAAAACAATTCCATGATCTATCAACATTACTGTTTTGTCATCTCATTGTTTTGGAAAGACACCAAGATCCCATATAATTGACATGTCTTCGGTAGCTCTGGGATTTTGCCCAATATAAGAAAGTCATCCATGGTTGTGGCTCAATCCCTTTCATTGTCCTGATGCCAGATTCTCTGAAACACCAATATTGCCTCAACGACTACTGTAATTTTCATGAGATGTAGTGGATCTTGAATAACTCCTCCAAGCTCACGGCATTGTAATAACAAGGAACTGGCTATCGTTGGATTTCTCTGTTCTCCTTTTAGTATTGTGTTTTTTCTCTATATTTATTCATTCATTGAAATTTATTGTTCTATCAACAATATTTCAATGAAAATTTAAGCAGATTCTTCAGCAGTGTCAAAATATTTGGTTATAAAGAAAGATTTGCACTTATATGGCACGTCTTGTGACCATTGGAGTTCTTGAAGTATTTTATAGTCAAATAAGTATTTTTTTAATTCATCCTTGCTTGTGGGCAGCACTGTTTAGTCCAGCATTTATTGTCCATCTGTAATTGCCCTCGAGAAGGTCGGGGTGAGCTACCTTCTTGAACCGCTACAGTTCATGTGGTTTAACTACACCCACAGTGTTGTCAGGAAAGGAGTTCCAGCATTTTGACCCAGTAATAGTGAAGGAAGTCACAATGATGTGTGGCTTGGAGAGAAGCTTGCAGGTAATGGTACTCCCATGACTTTCTAGGTTGTGGAGGTTGCGAGTTTGGATGGTGCTGTCAAAGGAGTCTTGATGAATTGCTGCTTTTGAAGTGTAGACACTGTTGCAATATAGGAATGTAATGTCACCTTCACAAGTAGGTGTAAGACGTTATTCTAAAGATCTAAATTGGACATAATTTACTTAAATTTAAAATATTACTAATATCTTAAGGAACTAAGTATGCAACAATATCCATTATGGAAAACAATCTATATAAAATACCACAGATTAGAAAAACAAAATCAATGCAAAGTAAAATTAAGGCAGATGAGAGCTTAGAAAGTTATGGAATGAATGAAAAATTCTAGACGACCTCCTTTGAATGGCAGAATTCATTACATTGTACTTGTTGCAGGGCTGATACAATTTGTCAGGACTACGCTCATATTATTGACTCTTTATCTCATGGAATGTATGGAAAAATAATTTGAAACAATATATCCTTAATAGCCAAATTAGTTTATTATGGTACTAATCAATTTAACCTTTTAAAACTTGTGTGATGTATGTGGACTGGTATTATAACATATTTTGGTATCATATCTCATATGAATCTGCAGGTAGACTAACATACTACGATTTTTAATTGGAATCACAGTTGCTGTTTCTGAGTAGTTCTTTGCTTTGAAAGACTGTGGGAACACTGAACACACAGTGAAACAAAGGATAGATATGAACTAATCAACTGTGATTACTGCAGCCAGAAATGGAAAGGTGGCTCCCCCTTTTCTGAGTGATTTTAGATTGGTGACAGTACTTTTCTGTCTGTTTGGCAGTGGAGGATTACTGTTTTAAACTTGCCTTTTAAAGTTCAATGAGTTTATCCAGTGAGTAGCTGAGGCATTCAGACTAGAAAAGTCCTAAGTTTGATCTCTTGTCTTTGCTTTGCCAACTGATCAGGGGTCAATTAGCTTAGTTGGTGGGATGGCTGGTTAGTGACGCAGAGCGATGCCAACATTATGGGTTCAATTCCCGCACCGGCTGAGGTTATTCATGAAGGCCCGCCTTCTTCAACCTTGCCCCTCGCTTGAGGTGTGGTAATCCTCAGGTTAAATCACCACCAGCCTATGGTCATCTGGGACTATGTCGACTTTACCTTTCACTGATTGATCACAGCTGGTTTAGTAGTTAAGGATATCATAATTATCTTCACTGTTCCTGGGTTAGGGAAGAAATATATTGACCAGGACCCTATTCCTGATTCCTGTCCTTTTGTAAGTGTGCACCTGGATCTTGAGTGAAGATAGGTTTAGCCTCAGCTATCGTGACCCCTGTTTTCAGATGGCCAATCAACATTTATTGCCAAAAGCCACTTGAGTAAGATACAACAGGACAGCCAGTCCTTGGGGAACTGTAGGATAAACACAAAATACTGCAGAATCTGAAACAAAAACAGAAAAATGCTAGGAAATCTCAGCAGGTCTGAAAGCTCTGACGAAGGGTCATCCAGACTCGAAACGTTGGCTCTACTCTCTCTCCAGAGATGTTGTCAGACCTGCTGAGATTTCCCAGTATTTTCTGTTTTTGCTTAGGGAACTGTAGCTATGTAAAAAGTTAAAACCTTTAAGAGGGAAGAATAATAGGAAGGGAATGAATTTAGAAAGAAAACCCTCACCCTTTAGGAACAGCGCATGGCAAAAAATACAATATTTACCAGTGAAATATCCTTTCAAATATTGGAACCAATTTAATCAATCTTTTATGAAAGCAAAATGCTACAAATTCTGGAAATTTGAAACATCATCAAAAGGCCAATGAACAAAAAAGAACAAAGAAAAGTACAGCACAGGAACAGGCCCTTTGGCCCTCCAACCCTGGGTTATGATGCCCAACTTAAAAAAAAAACCTTCTGCCCTTACTTGGTTCGCATCTCTCTATTTCCTCCCTATTCATGTACCCATCCAGATACCTCTTAAATGTTGCTAATGTGCCTGCTTCCACCACCTCCTTTGGCAGCGTGTCCCAGGCACCCACCACTCTCTGTGTGAAAAACTTCTCCCACACATCTCCCTTAAACTTTTCCCTTCTCACCTTGAACCTATGCCCCCTTGTAATTGACACTTCCACCCTGGGAAAAAGCCTCTGACTATCCACCCTGTCGATGCCTCTCATAATTTTGTAGACCTCTATCAGGTCTCCCCTCAGCCACCGTCTTTCCAGTGAAAACAATCCTGGTTTATTCAAGCCCTCCTCATAGCCAACACCCTCGAGACCAGGCAACATCCTGGTGAACTGTCTTTGCACTCTCTCCAAAGCTTCCAAGTCCTTCTGATAATGTGGTGACCAGAACTGCACACAATATTCCAAATGCAGCCTAACCAAGGTTTTAGATAACTGCAACATGATTCCCAACACCTGTACTCAATGCCCCGGCTGATGAAGGCAAGCATGCCATGTGCCTTCTTAATCACCTTGGCCACCTCCACCTGTGTTGTCACTTTTGGGGAACTGTGGACCTGCACGCCCAGATCCCTTTGTATGTTAATGACCTGAGACATTAGGCAGAATCTTATCACCTTAATCCCTACCTGAATGACAGAATCATTTTTGGGTCTGAAATCTCATCCTTTGAATTGTGTGCCCGGCTTTGCTTTTTATCAGAGAAACCAAGTATCATCCTGCCATCAACCAATTCAGGAAGATGGGAAGGCGTGATGCATACATTTGATCAAAGAAAGCATTTCTAATTAAAAGGAACATGGCGTATATCAGAAAAACCCATCAGCATTTTGATTTTTGAGGCTCCAATCAGAGGAATAGCAAAGAGTCCCACGAAGGTTGCCACCAGTCTCTGATTTAGCTCGAGAGCCTGCTGTGGAATCTGAGGGGTTACAGTGAGCTGAGTTCTCCCAAGGGCAGGAGGAAGAGATCAACCTTTCCAAACAAACAGGCATGAATGGATGTACCAGAGGATGTCAACATCAGAACTATGCTCCCATCAACCTGGCCGCAGTGTAGCCAGACGACCGAGGACCCCGGGAGTGCATGGCAGGGGAGTGGCATAATACTTCATGGGTACTAAGCCTCCATCCAGCACTCTCCTGCATTCTTCCACACATCACACCTCAGGTCAACACACGTTCCAGCTTCACTAATCTTTCCCTCACCAAGCACTTCCTACCCAACTGTGCAGCCAATACTCAGCTTATTGCCCTCTACTACAGATTATCATTATCTACAAATGTCTTTCCTGACTTTTCATACAAACCACTGTGACAACTCACAACACCTCTGTTTTCCTTCTTTGCAGAAGAGAGTGCACCAATATAGTGAGAGACAGTCATCTGGGAATGGGCTGTTGGCCCCAGTGATAGAAACATTGTCAATCATTAGCAATGCCTGCCCACCCACTCCATTGGACAGCAGGCTGTGTTCCAGAAGACTCTAGATGTCAACAACAACCTGCCATGAGAATCAGAGTTTCCTGACACCCTGGTGTTTAGACCTGTCGAGAGCTAACTATCTGCCTGTAGACACTGTGTTGGAGTACCACCTCCTCCCAGATGAATCTTGGTATCCATTCCAAATGTTATGTGGACGCCAAATATTCTGTGTAGGGGCATTCAGCTTCAAGAAAAGCTGCCGGTGCTTGGTGTTGCTGCTTCAGCTGAAGCAGCTTTGACAATGGTGTGACCTCTGCTCTTGAGAGTGGTGAGTGTCTGGAACAAGCTGCCAGAGGTGGTAGTTGAGGTGGATACAACTTTGTCTTTTAAAAAGCATTTAGACAGTTACATGGGTAAGATGGGTATTGCGAGATAAGGGCCAAACGCGCGCAAATGGGACTAGCTTAGTGGTTTAAAAAAAAAGGGCGGCATGGACAAGTTGGGCCAAAGGGCCTGTTTCCATGCTGTAAACCTCTGACTCTATGACCCTCAGCAGAGGTGGAAGTTGGAGCTGCCATAATAAAGGATGACATCAGGGATGTGCAGCTCAAGGCGAATGAATTGCAAGAGGGGTGAAGACGTTGGCAATCATTGTTCAACAGTGAAAGCAGCCTCTGAGTGATGTGCTTTGAACAGCAGTCTCTTTCTTGATGACCATGGCTGGAGCTTTTCGGTGCAACTGATCAAAGTCTTCATAGCTTGTCACTTTCACTGGAGTAGCTCTTTCCTCTGTGCACTCCCCTAAGGAAACTGTGATGCACAGAACTTGGTTAAAACAGTTCATGATTGACTTCATAACGACCTGAACCACCTCTTACCCAACAGATTGAAGGGGGTTCCCTGTTTTCCTTCAAATTCACTCCGGGGAAGCAGGAAGAGGGTGAGATCACTTCAGAATCCTAACCTGAAATCAATTTCTGGTATTTGTCCACCATCAAGATGGCAAAATCCTGTCCTATAACTCTGCCTCTACTGTTTCTCTTTCTACGGATGTTGTTTGTTTTCAGCCTTTACTCTTTCTATTGCCAGATTAATAAAAACAAACCCGGTATCAGGGAATTTATTAATGTCAGGAACAGAAAACTTGTTTAGGTAAATTTCTTAACTCTCTGAAGGAAAATTGAATGTTGCTCCGCATACAAAATGAATAATGATGCCAGAAATAAATAACAATATTAGCATTCAGGCAAGACATCCAAATAGTGACATTTTCTGAATTTAGTTTGTCATTTTTTCTGGACTCTTATTTGAAGAAAAGCATTTGATGGCAATCATTCTGAATATTTGTAATTGTCATTGTTATTTGTCATTAGTGATCAAAAACAGAATAACATCAATTGGAAACAACACCAAAAAGAATTATAGAATTTTTTTCAGATTTGATCATAGCCAAAGCGATCATTGTTAGTTACTGCTATTGGTAATTACATTTTAATATCTAGCCCAGGAGGTGTTGTCAATATGATGTGGTTTTATACTCTGGTTAGCCAATTCATGAAGGAGGAAAGGTTAGTCTTGTCAGGAAACAGAAGTAGTTTTATGTGATCTATGTATTGTTGGATGTTAGAAATAAGGTACAGATTTCAAGTGAGTTTAATTTAGTGTTTTTGTGTAAGAAAGGGTAAAACTCTAGTTAGATTCATGCTGAACAAAGATGTTTGCATGTATGGGGGTTTTTTGGTTTCATTTTAAAATGTGTCTCTATTGTGCTCAGAGTTTATGGCGCAACCAGTAAGCAAGAGTTTGGGGAAAGAATGACCTGTTGCTTAGTAACCAGGGGTCATCTTTAGGAGAAAAAGACTTGGGTGGAATTTTTCCCGCCTCCCACTGCATGTTTCACGGAAGTGGACGTAGCCTGCCAATAGCCGGCAGCTGAATCTTCTGGTCCCACCGCAGTCCATGGGGTTTCCCGTTTCCTGCACCTCTACCCCCGGGAGAGGTGGTGGCAGGAGTTTGCCATCAGCGAGACAAGGTCCTGCTGGTGGGAATGGCCGAAAAATTCCAGCCCTTGTGTTTTTAGTCTAACTGAATCCATTAGCAGAAGGAACTTAGCAGCCAGAGAGAAAACAGTGCTCTCAGGTTGACCAGAAACAGAACAATGGAGCAATGGACAAGAACGCAAATTGCAGAAACTCAAAGACAGTTTTTTTTAGAAACCGTGGAATGAAAAGAGAAATTCCTGGAAGTTTAAAGTTAAAGGAATATTAGCATTCAGGCAAGACATCCAAATAGTGACATTTTCTGAATTTAGTTTGTCATTTTTTCTGGACTCTTATTTGAAGAAAAGCATTTGATGGCAATCATTCTGAATATTTGTAATTGTCAATGTTATTTGTCATTAGTGATCAAAAACAGAATAACATCAACAGGAAACAACACCAAAAAGAATTATAGAATTTTTTTCAGATTTGTTCATAGCCAAAGTGATCATTGTTAGTTACTGCTATTGGTAATTACAATGGGAAAAATAATTGCACATAGAACAGTACAACACAGAACAGGCCCTTCGGCCCACGATGTTGTGCCGAGCTTTATCTGAAACCAAGATCAAGCTATCCCACTCCCTATCATCCTGGTGTGCTCCATGTGCCTATCCAATAACCGCTTTAATGTTCCTAAAGTGTCTGACTCCAGTATCACTGCAGGCAGTCCACTCCACACCCCAACCACTCTCTGAGTAAAGAACCTACCTCAGACATCCTTCCTATATCTCCCACCATGAACCCTATAGTTATGTCTCCTTGTAATAGCTCCATCCACCCGAGGAAATAGTCTTTGAACGTTCACTCTATCTATCCCCTTCATCATTTTATAAACCTCTATTAAGTCTCCCCTCAGCCTCCTCCGCTCCAGAGAGAACAGCCCTAGCTCCCTCAACCTTTCCTCATAAGACCTACCCTCCAAACCAGGCAGCCCATTGAGTCTGCACAGACTCTCTAAAACAGTATCCTTTTAACAAAGACTAACAATATTATAACCCCAATATGATGTGGGATTTATTGTGAGCAAGAAACCATTGATAAACTTTCCGATTAATGATTGCTTCAATATTAGCAAAGATGGCAGTACTTGCTAGACGCTTGTACAGAAGTATAACATCTTTTTGCTTTTACCTATGGGATCATCTCATTTTTATGCACACATGCAATACATAACATAGATCTGTTCAAAAGCAGCATTTAATTTACAGAAAAAAATCTGATTATCATTCAAAGTACTGCTCTCTCCAGTTATTACTGCTTGCAAAGACAAGAAAAATATAAGTCTATGACCTGTAAATTTTATTACCTTCACATGAATAGCGTTTGATTACAGCGAAAAATGTTGTAAAACTTTTAGAACATAATATTCTAGTGTCCATGTATAGATCAACAATTGAGGTTGATTCCAGACAAAACAGATTGCTGTCTTTATATGAATGAAAATTTATGAGCTATCAGAAAATAGGGCCTGCTTTCCTACTGCCAGCAGATGATACATTGCCAGCATTGGACAGACCACATTTGATGTTTGTTGCATGCTTATTTAATTGGCTTCACTAGCTGTGCCAGTGGGTATCAGCTTTCTTGGGTTTCAAGAAGTTAAAGGTGATTTCTTCCCCTGATTAGCAGGGAAGCACGTGTGCATGTGCTAAGAGAAACAAGTTGAATTGCAGTGCCTTCTTACCTGCTTACACTGCCTTGGCACACATATGAAGAGTGATAATTTGGCAATTGACAGCACAAATCTTGGGCCTTAAGCCGTGCAGAGAGGAAATTGGGAAGGAAATTATTGGAGTGATTTTAATCATGGTCCAAAGCAGGCTTGTTTGTGCCTTTAATGTAGCGGCAGCATAAATCTCTTCTGTCGATATAGCAACAGAGAAACATAGAAGATAGGAGCAAGAGGAGGCCATTTGGCCCTTCGAGCCTGCTCCGCCATTCATCACAATCATGGCTGATTGTCCAGCTCAATAGCCTAATCCTACTTTCTCCCCATAACCTTTGATCCCATTCGCCCCTAGTACTACATCTGGTCGCCTCTTGAATACATTCAATGTTTTTGCATCAACTACTTCCTGTGGTAATGAACTCCACAGGCTCACCACTCTTTGGGTGAAGAAATGTCTCCTCACCTCCGTCCTAAATGGTCCACCCTGAATCCTCAGACTGTGACCCTGGGAACTACTTTTTCCAGTCCTCTGCTGAAATCAGCACTCACGGTAGGGTATTATTGTAAAGGTGTGAGTACTTTTGTTATCTCACTTAAGTGGTCATCCTTTCCATGTGAGCACTGAGTCAAACTTAGGGGCATCCCAGGCAGGCACACATTCTTTATTGTCCAATGTCTAGACACCAATAGTGATCAGGTGCAGCAAGCCTACACATTGGTTTTCCTCCCATGGCTTGACGATGCTGTGATCACTTTCTTTGCCACTTGATTAACAAACTAGCTGGAAAATAGCTCATTCAATTAGCTGTACAATGTTAATGTAAATCTTTGATGTACAATGCTATGGTAAACCCATAATAAAATCTGGAGTCCATCTGGTTCTTCTGAATTCAGACTGCCTACATATTTTAATTAATAGTATTTGCAGCTTCACAAAATATTTGTTATTTCCCAAAGGCACAAAGTCATGTGCCTTGAGAAATCAAAATCAGCCGATGAAAACCTGTAAAATCACCTATATCACATTCTATCTATCACTGCACTGATATATTTATTAGTAACTCATATATTCAAATCATATATTCAAATTAAAAACAAGCAATATTTCCAAAGTACTATTTAATTTATATTTGAAATGTCTGCAATAAAGAAACTGAAAATATCAACATAGAAATTAGGAGTTGAGAGTAGGTCATTCAACCTCTCAAGCCTGTGCCACCATTCAATATGGTCATAGTTGATCCTAGATCTCAATACCACGCTCTCCCTATACGACTTGACATCTTTAGAATCTAGAAATCTGTCTATTTTTAAAAATATATTCAGTGACATAGCTTGCACAGTCTTCTGTGGTAGAGAATTCCACAGGTTTATCAACCTCTGAGTGAAGACCTAAATGGCCAACCCTGTATCCTGAGAGTGTGACTCCTTGTTCTCGACTCCATAATGTGGAGATGCCGGCGTTGGGCTGGAGTAAGCACAGAAAGAAGTCTCACAACACCATATTAAAGTCCAAACCTGTTGGACTTTAACCTGGTGTTGTGAGACTTCTTTCTGTGCTCGACACCATAGCCAGAGGAAGCATCATGTCTGCTTCTATTCCAGTCTGTCCAGAGCCAACAGAATTTTATATATCTTCCAGGCTGAGTCTTCTCTGCTAACAGTTCTTCAGCTTGTTCAAGAGTTACGTTAAATTCCTTTTTTCTTCTCTTTCTAACTTCCCATTGGAACAAAATTTGTCCTGTGGGATTCTTATAATGAAGGTTTTTCAACTAGATTTCCTTTTCTTTGCAAAGCTTGCTTGCGTCATCTTGAGCTTTACTGTAATTCAACAGTCTCCTTGGGTTTCTTCTGCTATGCTCCCATTCTGCTGTTTAAGACAGTCTTCATTTTTTCATGTTGCTGAATGGTTATATGCATTCTTTTTACATTTGATCTTGAAAAACAATCAACTGTTTATTTTCTTGTTGACCTCTCAAAAGCACAGTGATCTGGAGTGGTAAAATGTGGATTCTTCCTTTGCAATTCCCCAAATGGTAAATTCCCAGTTTGAGTTCTGCCAGTCAGCCAAGCAAATACTATTAGCTTCCCAAAAAGGGTGGAAGATTAAGTGATGAATGGGTTACTTATTTCTGCTACAAGATTAAACAGTGAATATAATTTCTTTAATGCGCAAGAAGACAATGGAAATATTTTCGAATATTACACTAGTGACCACATTTCAAATATGCACCCTTGACTGTGTAGCAGTTCAAAGAACTTGGCAATAAAAAGTGCTACCTAAATGCAAGTTCTTTCTTAGTTGTAGATAAAGATGAAGGAAGTATTAATAAAGACCTTTCTCAAATGTTCTGATTCTTTATTGCAAGGGGATATGATCTTTTGGAGAAAAGGCCCTGTTTTAAAATGATTATGTTCCTATATATGAGTTTTAAAGCTGTCCTAAAAGGCATGAACCTGGAAAATAGATAATCAGCCAGCATGCCTACTCCTGATTTCTATTCATTGATTCTCACTGGAAGTATGTGTATGGTGTGTTGAGTGGAGAATGGAAATCATAGCTTTCCTCAATCTAAATGTTTCAATACTCAGAAAACATACCCACCACTTTGCAGATTATACAAAACTTGGAAGCATTGTGAACTGTGAAAAGGGTAGTGTGGAGCTTCATAAGGACTTGGAAAAGTCGGTGGAATGGGCGGAAAGCATATGCTATATGAAGTTCAATGCACAGAAATGTAAAGTGATTCATTTTGGTAGGGAGAACATGAAGAGACAATGTACCATAAAGGGGAACAACTTGAAAGGAGGTGCAGGAGCATAGGGACCTGGATGTTTATGTGCATAAGTCTGAAGGTAGCAGGAGAGCAGTTAATAAAGTGATGAATGGGTTACTTATTTCTGCTACAAGATTAAATATCCTAGAATTTATTAATGGGAGCATAGCTTATAAGATCAAGGAAGTTATTTTGAACATGCTTACGACACTTGTTTGGCCTCAGCTGGACTACTGCATCCAGTTCTGGGCACTGCCTTTAGGAAGGACATGAAGCCCTTGGAGAGCACAGAAGAGATTCACAAGAATGGTTCCGGGGAGAGAAACTTCAGTTCTGAAAAGAGATTCGAGAAACAAAGGCTAAGAGGAGATTTGATAGAGGTGTTCAAAATCATTAGGGGTCTCGACAGATAGGAATAAACTATTCTAACATGTGAAAGGATCAAGAACGAGAGGACATAGATTTAAAATAATTGCCATCAGAAACAAAAGAGATATGAGAAAAACTTTTTCACACAGCAAGTGTTGAATGTCTAGAATGTACTACCTTAGAGGTTGTTTTCATTCTTTAATGGGATGTGGGCTGGCAAGATGTTGCCCATCCCTATTTGCCCTTGAACTGAGTGGTTTGTTAGAACTATTTCGGAGGGTAGTTAAGAGTCAACCACATTGCTGTGGGTCTGAAGTCACATATAGGCCAGACCAGGCAGGGATGGCAGATTTTCTTCCCCAAAGGACATTAGATCTTACGACAGTCGATGATAGTTTCATGGTCACCATCACTGATGATAGCTTTTAATCACAGATTTATTAATTGAATTTAAATTCCACCAACTGCCATGGCAGAATTTGAGACAATGTCTCCAGAGCATTAACCTAGGCCTCTGGGTTACACTACCATGGCACCACCTCGCCATGTGTGAGTAGGCAGGTTCAATCGATGTATTCAAAATACTTATCTGAAAAAGAAGAATGCGCAGGGCTATGGGGAGAAGGTGGGTGAATGGCATGAAGTGAATTGCTAATTTGGAGAGCTCGTGCAAACACAATGGGCTGAACGGCCTCCAACATTGTAATAATTCTGTGATTTTGTGATTTTCAATGTTTTGCATCAGTCAAAAGTTAATTTTTTGGGGGCCCAATTTGTTTCAATAAACATGCATATATGCAATGAATATTTCACATTGCAATGGCATCTGGTCACCAGTGACATCTTTGTATCTGTGAATGATGTACATTATCCCTTGTTATTCTTCTTAACTTTTAGCACAGTTGGCAACATCCTCCTCCTCCAGTGATTCTCCTCCATTGTCAAGCTGAGTAATATTTTTCCTGCACAGTTCCAATTTTACTTATTCTGTCATAGTCAGAGATTTTTATTTGATCCCTGCCCCTTCTCTGCCAGAAAATGTTGTCATTACTTTTGCATTCAAAAGCACTCGGCACACTCAAAAACAATCAGCATTCATTTGACATCTGAAGACGTAAGGTACGATCTTCCCAAACAAATTCTAATGGGGCGATCATAACAAAAGAATTCGAAGTGCTGAACGAACATGAAAACAAGAGAGAATTGTGCCCACTTTTTGGGCAAGCTCTCAGATGCAATCATAAGGCACTTGGACAAAAGAAAGAGCCCAAATGTGATTCTCACTAGCAGGGTGAGTGGGCGGAGCTTATTCACATCAGGAAACTGGCTGCTGAATTCTAGGGGCAACATAGCGCAGGCGCCCGGATCTCCCAGTGCACTGTGTACACACTGGGAGATCTCCTGTCACTCCCCTACCCCCCCCGCTCCCCTGCCCCGATTGCCACCCTGGCCGATTGCCACCCTGGCCGATCCCCACTGCCTCCCCGATTGCCACCCCCACCCACCCACCCAATACAGAGTATTTCTCTCCTCCATATAACAAGGGCCTGCCTCCCCGTCATGGCCCACCTCCATCATGGCCCCATTTGCCATAATGGGCCCACCCACCTCAGTGCCCCCCCCCCTCTTTAGGCCCCCCAGCCTTGTCCCCGATCACCCAGGGAGGGGGGGAGAGCGGTGTGGGTGGGGGGCTTCAGTGGCCACTTCCCACTGGCAAGGTCATCACGTCTGGTCAACATTAGTGGGGATCATCCGTGATCCTCGCCAGTGAGGACCTAGCTGAACCCCACCCACTATCCACCATACAACTCAGGCCTGCAGTGTTAACCACGTGCCTACTCCAGTGCCATACCCCACTTGCTTTGTTCTCTTGTCATCATTACTCCTCATGGTGGAATCCTAGTGTCTGCAGAACTCTTCTGCCGTAAGAATTTGAAGAGTTGATGTGTGTGGAATGCTTACCCCAGTGAATTTCAGTGTCTGTGGACTGTATCCAGTAAGAGTCAATCAAGGGTATGGAAGCCATACCTCAAAGGGAGTCAGTGTGTGTGAAAGCCAACCCTAGTGAGAATCATTGCGTGTCGAATCCATACCCCAGTGAGTGTCATTGTGCATGGAGCCTGTACCCTAGTGTGAGTTGGTGTGCTCCAAACCCATACCCAGTGTGAATAAGTGTGTGATAGACCTGTACCCCTGTGAGAGTCAATGTCTGTCGAGCCCATACACCAGTGAAAGTCAGTGGGATCCAAACCCCAATGAGAGCCAGTATGTTTGAGAATCCTTCCCTAAGTGTGTGTGGAACGTGAACAGCCGTGAAAGTCAGTTTGTCTTGGACTCCCGGCTGTGCTTTGATGGCTTACTGTGGTCTGTGCATGCTAAGACATCAAAGGTTTTCAGTTAGCATCAAAAGAATACTTTAAGCAGCCATGCCAGCTGCTGCCCAGAGAAATGCAGGACAAATGGATTTCCAGCATGGCAAATTCCAGGAAATCCATGATGGTTGGTCACACTCGAGTCACACCCGCTGCTGCCAGGGTGGCTAACTGTCTCCTAATTTGGTTTTCATCCTGTGTCCTGGATAAGGCTTTCCCACGATGCGTTTGTCCCAGATTTCTTCCATCTCGGCAGGCTTTGTGTCTGTGCATGCATTGACATGACAGGTTGGTGGTTTGTGTTCAGGGCTATGCAGCAGGTGTCCGGGGCTTTCCGGTCCGAGCATCAAGGGTGGGTAGCGGGGCTTGAAATTTGGGACTTTTGCACTAGTTTGGCCAATTCTGGGTAAATTACACTTAGAAAAAGCATCCCATCCATGGTGGGGGGGGGAGCTTTGGTCGGCCCATAATTGAATTTTCCAGAATTTTTGAGGGGTATTTTTGAGCCCTGAACCAGACTCCGTGTAACAAAAAACTAAAGTAATGAAAAATGTACTCCTGAATTAACTCCAAATGTATAACTATTTTGTTTCTATTGCATTTCTCTCTCCTTTGCATGAGATATAATAAGCTGCAACTACATGTACGATTATTCCAATACAGAAATTGGAAAACAATATACCATATTTTTACTACTTAACAATAGAAACATAGAAGATAGGAGCAGGAGGAGGTCATTTGGCCCTCCGAACCTGCTCTGCCATTTATTGTGATCATAGCTGATCATCCAACTCAATAGCCTAATCCTGCTTTTTCCCCATAACCGTTGATCCGATTTACCCCAAGTGCTATATCCAGCTGCCTCTTGAATACATTCAATGTTTTGGCATCAACTACTTCCCGTGGTAATGAATTCCACAGGCTCACCACTCTTTGGGTGAAGAAATGTCTCCACATTTTCATCCTCAATGGTCTACCCTGAATCCTCAGACTGTGACCCCTGGTTCTGGACTCCCCCACCATCGGGAACATCCTCCCTGCATCTACCCTGTCTAGTCCTGTTAGAATTTTATAAGTCTCTATGAGATCCCCCCTGATTCACCTGAACTCCAGCAAAAACAATCCTAATCTAGTCAATCTCTCTTCATATGTCAGACCCACCATCCCCGGAATCAGCCTGGTAAACCTTCGCTGCACTCCCTCGAGAGCAAGAACATCCTTCCACAGGAAAGGAGACCAAAACTGCACACAGTACTCTAGGTATGGCCTCACCAAGGCCCTGTAGAGCTGCAACAACACATCCTTGCTCCTGACAGGGATGTCAGGAGCAGGGATGTGTTGTTGAGGTATAATAGAAGTGTTAACCGTCTCGATATCTATCCCATCATGATAATTTTGGAAAATATACCAATGTTGAATATGTATCCTTGTCATACACATCATTTATACATTTATACATCACAGGGCAGCACGGTAGCACAGTGGTTAGCACTGCTGCTTCACAGCTCCAGGGACCTGGGTTCGATTCCCGGCTTGGGTCACTGTCTGTGTGGAGTTTGCACATTCTCCGCGGGTCTGCGTGGGTTTCCTCCGGGCGCTCCGGTTTCCTCCCACAGTCCAAAGATGTGCGGGTTAGGTTGATTGGCCATGCTCAAAAATTGCCCTTAGTGTCCTGAGATGCGTAGATTAGAGGGATTAATGGGTAAATATGTAGGGATATGGAGGTAGGGCCTGGGTGGGATTGTGGTCGGTGCAGACTCGATGGGCCGAATGGCCTCTTTCTGTACTGTAGGGTTTCTATGATTCTATGATTTATGTCTATAGGCCTTATGTTTACAGGTATTTTACTCAGTGGAACCAGTAAGATTCCAGAAAGCTGGGATGTGAAATGACTTTGCTTTGCAAACATAATTAATCAAGGCATCTTGGTGAGGTGAGGTAAAACTGTCATCATTGGGAAGGAAAGGAGTTTCTTAAAAATCGCTGCTCCAGGGGAAAAGGGAAGCATGTTTGCATCCCCACTGATGATTTGTGTACTGTTAAACAATCTACATGCTGCATGCATAACACACTGCATCAGCTGGGACATGCATGAAAATATCCATGGAATTATATTGTTGATGCCACTAGAAGTCTGAAACTTAAACAAATATTGGATTGATCACAAGAACTTAGAATTTTGTGTGACAAGCAAGCTCCGGTTGCTTTTGATATCAGTTTCTGAATGTTTTGAAGGTAATTAAATGATGTTAAACTGATTGCAAATGATGTTAACTGAGTGTATCAATGTCAATTGATGACTAATGATTTCAGCATCAAGATTGAGGTGTAAAATATTTTTGCTACTTCACAATAGAGGTATTAACAATCTCAATATCCAGCCCATCATAATTTTTGAAACAAATTCCAATGTTGAATGTATATCCCCACCATATACATTATTTATGCTTATAGGCCTATGTTTACAGGTATGTTACACTCAGTGGAACCAGTAAGATTCTGGAAAGGTGGGATGTGAAATGACTTTACTTTGCAAACGCAATTAATCAAGGCATCTTGATGGGCTTGGAGGCTAAACAATTGCCATTGAACCTAAATTATAGCTTAAATGATCACTTTTGAGCACAAATGATGGCTAAATGATAATCTTTGAGTGCAAATGATGACAAATAAGTGCAGATAAAAGCTCTTGAATGCAAATGATGTCACCATTTTTAGGTTGGGTCCTCTGTTCTTTCTTCCTCCCCAACTTTGCTATCTCAAAGTAACTAACTATAAAATGTACAGTCCATATGACTCTTCAAGGCACTAAAGAAGAGTCATGTGGACTTCAAATGTTAACACTGTTTCTCTTTCCACAGCTGTCGCAAACCTGCTGAGTTTTTCCAGCAATTTCTGTTTTTATTTCAGATTTTCAGGATCTGCTGTATTTTGCTTTTAAAAATTATACAGCCCTACTCTCTACTATTATCCTACTATATACTGTGTATACTATACATACATACTCTACTCAAATGTTGCAATATACCACACTGCAATGCTTGTCCTGCTCTGCACCACAAAAACCTATCACTTTGGCAATTTTTAATGATCCCTCCTACCAGTGGGACTTTCCATTCCCACCAAAGTCCACAGAGTTTTGAATGGCTTACCACTCGCATTTTTAAATTCCGCCTTTCATTTCTGTGGCACATTCGTCCTGGAATAAAAGTGGTGTGAACACATTAATACATACTGCGAAATAACTCCAGTGTTTATGTTCCACAGTCAGCAAATGATTTATTAATTTAGCCTTTGTTAATCCAGAGCACTTAATATTTCAGCACAATATTGAACAGCATTTATGCCATTTTGTCTGTATATTTGAGTTGCATTTATCGCAACGCTGTTAAAATAACTTACTATTGACTTATCTCTGTGTATACATAAAGCGCCGAATTTTGAGTTGATAAATGACCAGAGATTTAGAATTTCGTACATCTAAGCTGTACAAAGGAATTAATAAATTTTACAAATCGTGATTTACTGCAAGACCTTTTAATGTGTCAGCCATTCTATTTTATAATGGCACCGTCCTGATTAGCCTTCAGACTACTTTGTGTAAAACTAAAGTTTACTAGATTGTTGCACATCTTCCAAAATCTTCAGCGTATTTCAGAACTCAATAAGTTGAATGGAGATGAATAGTCTTCAGGGGCGGCGCGGTAGCACAGTGGTTAGCACTGCTGCTTCACAGCTCCAGGGACCTGGGTTCGATTCCCGGCTTGGGTCACTGTCTGTGTGGAGTTTGCACATTCTCCTCGTGTCTGCGTGGGTTTCCTCCGGGTGTTCCGGTTTCCTCCCACAGTCCAAAGATGTGCGGGTTAGGTTGATTGGCTATGCTAAAAATTGCCCTTAGTGTCCTGAGATGCGTAGGTTAGAGGGATTAGTGGGTCGATATGGGGGTAGGGCCTGGGTGGGATTGTGGTCGGTGCAGACTCGATGGGCCGAATGGCCTCTTTCTGTACTGTAGGGTTTCTATGATTTCTATGATTCTATGATTTCAGGATAGCTGATTACCCATAAATGAGCAATGTAAGGTGGAGATTTTGGGAAAACATATGAAATGTGCAGTCATTTTTGATTAGAGTAGAAAAGAAAAAAAGAATGAAAGCAATGGGTAAAATTCTATAGTTTTACACTTAAACATTTCTATATTATCATGTGGTATGGAGCTTATACTATCACTATGATCTTTGTTCCATCTTTTGATGCTCCAACTATGCAATCTTACATTGAGCATCTGTCACATGAGTATCTCAACTTCACGTCTATATATGCAATAGCAAATCACCGGAACCTGAAACAAAAGCAGAAAATGCTAGAAAATCCCAGCAGGTCTGACAGCATCTGTGGAGCGAGAACAGAGCTAATGTCTGGACGTCCAGACGTGAAATGTTAGCTCTGTTCTTTCTCCACAGATGCTGTCAGACCTGCTGAAATTTTCCAGCTTCTTCTCTTTTTGTTTCACATCCTTCTTGTATTTCAGTGCTGAGACTCCAGGAAATGCTGTTATAACGAAAGTTCTGGAGGACCAGGACAGTGTGAACAGCAATTTTCTGATTTTTGCATATAACTATGCATGTGCAGTTACCTGATGTTGTTGTCTGATTTGCACTTAATAATGGTGAGCACAGATCCACGCCATTGTGCTTACTACAGAAAGAAGGCAAACATTTGGATTTCGCTGTTGCCACTTATTATTTTTGTCGTGGTTTTCCTGAATTCAGCCTCTCACCCTCAGTAAGGTCCTGTGGACACTGGCAATTTGTATCTCACCAAACTAATCATGCTTTGAATACTGTCAGACAGACTTTCCAGGAAGGCTCACTGGATAAGGATCAGCAATGTGAATCCTGCTGGTCTTATTTCCTCCCCCCCCAGCTCAAGTTGGGTGAAGTGTGGAGTGGTTTAGGTCAGGTCTGTGAGAGAGGGAGGCACATCAGCAGTCTGGGCTGTGATGGGGAAAGGGGGTCGGTGAGTCGGACTTTGGAGGTAGGGAAGATGGCAGATTGGGCTTTGTGCAGGAATGGGGTGTTGGTTGTGTTTTGGGAGGTTGGCAGTCTGGGCTTTGGGGGGAGGTGGCAGCGGTTTGAGCTTTGAAAGGGCAGGAGGTCAGTGGGGGGTTGAGCTTCGGGCGGTGGAGGTGCAGGTGGTCGGCAGTTCTGGCTGCAGGGGGGAGGGTGCCTGCAAGTTGGACTTTGGGGGGGGGTCTGGTCAGTGAGTAAGGGGCTGGAAAGGAGGGAGGGTCAACAGGTCAGGCTTTGAGGAGCAGGGGGTCAGCAGGTCGGGCTTTGTGGGGGAGGCAGGTTGGGCTTTGGGGAAAGGGGGACCAGCTGGTTGGGCCTTGTATGGATAGTGGTCGGTGAGTCAGGCCTAAGGGTGGAGGGAGGGAGGGTTCGTGGGTCTGGCTTTGAAGGGGAGAGCAGGTCAGGCTTGCTGTGGGGAGGGAGAGGCAGATTGGGCTTTCGGACCATAAGATATAGGAGCAGAATTAGACTATTCGACCCATCGAGTCTGCTCCGCCATTCAATCATGGCTGATAAGTTTCACAACCCCATTCTTCTGCTTTTTCCCCGTAACCTTTGATCCCGTTACCAATCAAGAACTTATCTATCTCTGTCTTACGTGCACTAAATGTCCTGGCCTCCAAAGCCTTCTGCGGCTATGAATTCTATACATTCACTATCCTCTGGCTGAAGAAATTCTTCCTCATCTCAGTTCTAACGGGCCGTCCCTTTATTCTAAGGCTGTGCCCTCGGATCCCAGTCTCTCCTACTAAAGGAAATATCTTCCCCACGTCCACTCTGTCCAGGCCTTTCATTATTCTGTAAGTTTCAATCCGATACCCCCTCATCCTTCCATGGAGTACAGACCCAGAGTCCTCAGACACTCCTCATAAATCAAGCTTTTCATTCCCTGTGGGGGGGGAGATTGGTCGGTGAGTCAGGCCTCGGTGTGGGGGGGATTGTGTGTCAGCGAGTTAGTCTTGTGGGGAAGGGTGGTCAGCAGGTCAGTCTTTGTGAGATTCGTTAGGTCAGGCTCAGGGGAGGGGGCCATCAACAGGCTTTGTGGGGGGCTGGTTGGCGGGCCTCGGGATGGTGAAGGGAGGGTCAGCAGGTTCGGCTTTGTCAGGGAAGGGGGTCTATAGGTTAGGCTTTGGGGATTCAGAGGGTCGAGCTTTGGGCGGGGGGCACTGGTTGGCAAGTCTGGCCTCGGGTTGGGGGAGGGAGGGTCGGTGGGTCAGGCTTTAGGGGCATGGACAGGTCGGGGATTGGGGGGAGGCAGATAGGACTTGGTAGGAATTGGTGGATCAGGCTTGGGGGTGAGGATGACTGCAGGTTGGGATTTTGGAGGGAAGTGATTGGGTTTCAGGATGGTGGGGTTTTTGGCACTTTGGACAGGGGTTTGGCGCATTGGGCTTCAGGAAGGGAGGGGCAGTCAGTGGGTCGGGCTTTGGGTGGATTGGTTGGCGAGTCGAGCCTCAGAGGCAGGGGAAGGGAGGGTCAGTGGATTGAGTTTTGGAGGGGGGGGGAAATCGACGAGTCCGTCTTTGTGGAGTAAGAGGGGTCGGTGGGTCAGGTTTGCAGGGATTGGACAGCAGGCAGCAAGTTGGGCTTCGGGGTGGGGGAAGCAGGGGGTCTTGATTGAGGGACGGTAAGAAGAATCCCATGGGAGGTGGGGAGAATCCCAAGGCAGGGGGAATCCTGGAGGGATGTAATTGGGTATGGGGAGCCCACTGGGGGGCTGGTGTGGATCTGTACATTAGTCACCCAGAAGCTAGAATTGGTTTTAATACTTCTAACATTTTCTGGATAACTATTGATGTAATACAGATGGAATCATCCAATGCTCAAGATTTAAATCACATGCTTCCCATTGCAGGGCAATTGCCCAAGGGAAGTTTTCACTTCCAGGCAATTGCTGTGCTAACCTTGCCTTTGAAATTACAGGAGAGGGTTCCCCAGCGCAACTTTGGGGTACTCCTCAGTTACACTGCCCTGGAGCTCAGAAATCGCGGTTACTGTTCAGTCAAAACTCAGGGCAGGTCAAATCCAGAAATTGCTGTCGGTGATTCCCTCTTCCGTCACAGGATCTGCTGTTAAAATCCCAGCAAGTGGAAATCTTTTAAACTCGCATGAATTGTAATGAACTTTTACTCCATTAGTTTTGCATAAAATCCTTGAAAAATGTCTTGCTGAATGAAGTGTAATTGAGTTACTAACAGCATGCTAAGTTCATAATTACTGCTGAACAACCTCATTGGTCCTGAAAAATTAATTTTATATTTGTGAAATGTCAGATTCCTCCAATATGATGAATTTGATAAATCAGTAAATCAATAAAAACAATAACATTTGCTCATGATTTTTCAGCTTCTTCATTAATCCCATGTGTATACCCCAATCTTTATTTGGCTTTCTGTAAAATTATAGAAAGTGAAGGATAGTTCATGGTTTTTATTCTTTTCTTTCGCTGTCTGTGAGATTACTTCCATATGTTTAGTTGCTTGGTTGCATCACTTGCTGGACTGTAGAGTTTCTCATGAACTGCAACTGGAGTAAAAGTAATATCGAGAAAGGGGAAATCGGAACTGCAGAAACTGTTGGATCATTGCGGGCAGCTTTCCTCAATATCAGCACTTCATTGATTCAAAATCCAAGCCCATCCAGGAGAAATTGTTAAGTCAGTAGATGCTTGGTTATTCTGAAACAAAACAACCTGTATTAAACATAGGCTATGTGCATAAAGTAACTACAATTTTCAACATTTTATCTTTGACAAAAAATCCTTTCAATGATCCATGTTATAAACTAATTATTCCTCACACTTCTCACGTTATGAGGTGGACACGGTGCAGAAGGTTTGTATGTTTGGAATCTTTGCAGTTGTGCAAGTTTTATTTTTGACTTGGAGATCCTGTCCCTGTGAAATATCATGTAACTGTTGCCAGCAGGGAGCATAGTGTTAGCACTTCTCACTTCATTACTATTGGTGCCTGCTTTGGCCTGCAAGCTGCACACTGTAACTCCATCTTTCAGTGTGCACAATCTGGAAAGTTCCAGCTGCTCATAAACCTAACAAGAACTTTAACTTTGGAATGCCAGTGGTCTTCATATTAAATTACTTTGTTAATGTTTGTGGCACATTTAGCCTGGGGGTGTTGTTGACAGAGAGCAGTGCTATCTGCAGCCATTGCCTCTCAGCTCCCACTTTTGGCACTCTTTATCACACCCCAAACCTTTTGAAGATATTTGCTTGCTTGACAGATCCAGGGCATCTGATTCTTTCTCAGCGGCTTTGTGTATTTTTTTTTGTGCAGAATTTCGTTGGAAAGGAGTTCACAGTTCAGTGTGCTTCCTTATGATGTGTTGTTTGAGAAATAGTTGCTTCTTTGCAGTATACTACAAAAAATGACAAAGCTGAAAGTCGCTCATTGAGTATGTGCTTACACAAAGGTTCTTTGTGGTTTGGGCCTGTCAGGCTTGTCAGACATGGTAAGAAAAAGTATATTGTTTCCAGCACTTGGATTCCTTTCCTTCTGACATCTGCCACTCTGTAAAGATGATAAATTCCTGCCTCATTAGCCAGGGGTGTGGGATTACAGGCTGACAACACATTAATCACCAGCTTCTGTGGCAGGAGGACTAGCAATAGGCATTGTTAACAAAACTTTTCTAATATGTCACTCTCGTTCATGACAGCATGTAATCAATCATCTTGATTGACAGTGTTGATAGATTACACTATTTATACTTTGTGTAATGAAAGATAGCATTTCCACCTACTGTCAGTCCAGGCCAGCAACAGAGTATCTCTGAATAGAAATAAATACAACCAACAGAAAAAGTAGCCCTATGCTGGTCTTTGTGCAGTAAGACAGACATTGTTGTGGATCAGTTCTGAAGCATTTAACAAATACTTATTGTTTAGTAGCCTGGTAAAGCAGGAGTCATTGATGAGGTTTAAACCACTGCTTTAACTTGTTTTGTCCCACGCTGGTAGGTCAAGTTCTAGCAGGTATTAGTTTGGGCTAGACCACTGAAAGCTTTAGCTTTTGTCTGACAGGATGACAGATCATTTTGTTGCTGATGAAATATCTGTGTTTCATGGCTCAGTGCAAATATTAAACTTGCTTTCCATAATTGCTCTGCACAACTAAAGTAAACAACGCATTTAACTTGCTTTCAAAATGAGTTGCAATATATGGATGATTCTATCAGCAACTTTCTTTGAAGTTGCTGAATAATTTTATTTGCAGAATTTCAAAGTGTCTTGAATCAGCAATCTGTTCCAAACCAAGTCCATTGTAACTGAGTAAGCTTTACAGAGACTCTAAATTATAGTGCAGAGAGCTATTTGACTCTAAATGCCAGGTGGAGTGGGCAGAAATGGTCTAAGGCTTTAATCTTTCAGAAAAATAGAGTTTAAGTTTAAGGCCAGATGATTAATGAGAAGCCTGACCATCCAAAGCCCCATGCCACAGGGTATGATTAGTAGGTGACAAGGACGGTAACAACATCCAGCTTGGTGTTGTTTCTCCAACATCTCGTGCTTTTCTATAATTAATGTCCCCAAGGGTATCTTTGGGTCAGGCAGGCTAAACCTGTCAGAACAGGTGGAACTGACAGCCTACACTTGACTGCTTCCATCGGAGGAGATGATGAGAAGGCTTCCAGATGTGGTGTTTGACCTTCGTGCTGTGATCAGACACAAAATGCATCATGGGAATGGACCAAAAGGAGCTAAGTAAACTGCAGGTGTTTCACTTTATACAGACGCTCTGATGAAATCAGAGGCACTAATGGATTCTGTTTATAGTCGTGCTTTGTTTTGCAGGTACATTCCTTAAAAAATAGTAGATTGATAAAGTCAGTGCTAGAATAATAGCATCTGTTTTATTCTCTAAGATCTTTGCAAAGCATGGGAAGAATTCTCAAATTTGATTCCAATTATAGCATTGACACAGTCACTCAAATGATCCAGGATTGGCAGTGATTTTTTTCTTTGTGTTATTCCTCTTGTTGTAGTTTAACTTGTTTTCTAACTAATGCACAGGTAGCTCACCATTCATTTAATGCCTGACTGCGTTGATCAGGATGGGAGCACACGGCAAATGCTTATTTTTGTAATGTGAGTGACTTAGCTCTGTTGATTCTAAATTGTTTCACTGTAAATGTTTAAGACAAAAGTCTCAATGAGTTTTGTTATCATTTTTGGGAAAGCCACTATTTTTGGGATAATTGGAAACACTTTTCCTGATTTGCAGCTATGAACAATTATGGCATTTTTCTAATTTGGAATCTGAGAAAGAAAATTGTAATGTTTAAGTGAAGTGTTTAGGAGTTACAAGCTGCGTCAAATTTTGAGTTGCAATATCTTAATGATGAGGCAGAGTGGTAGCTGAGAAGGAACGAAAAGGAAGCAAATCCTGTACTTCAGATCTCACTACCTCGTGGGACATCTGCCCCATCTGCCCAAAGACATGCGGGTCTGGAGTTGGCCTGGTCAGTCACACGAACACCTTTGTCAGAAAGCGGGGTGACCAACTCTTTAAAAAATAAAATAAGGGACAATTTGACCGTGGGACTGGTTGGATGGGGGTGGTGGAAGCAGGGGTCAGGGTGCATGATGAGAATGGTGTGGTAGGAGGGAGGGGTTTCACTTTACTGAGAACTTGCATATATACCATCAATCTAGCAATCCCAGGAACGTAGTGCATGTGCGCATAAGGGCAAATGATGCAAAGGCAGTGGCACAATAGTTAACCTCCTATCCCCAATGCACACACAGCAATTTGCCCTCTCTGCTTACCCTCCCACAAGCCCCTCGCACACAACAGGCAGGCAGGAGCAGAAGCAGCTGCAGTACCACCCGTAATGAGTGCAGGACTGTTACAGCACCACGTGTGGTCAAGCTTGAAAATTACAGAGTGGCTGAAGAACATTCTGGACAACTGGCGTTTCCAGATTTCGGAGTACTGGGGTGGAATTTTATCAAAAAATGACTGAACGTCATAATAGCACGAAAACTGGAGCAATCTGACTGGACCGCAATCATCCCACACTTAGTCTTTTTTGGGAGAGTGGTGACTTGCATGCTGGTTCTGGGAGGGGCAAGGCCTAAACACAACGGTGAGCCCAGCTGCAAAGCGATCGAGCACCATTTTGAAAGGGTCCCCCAATCTCGTAGTGCACTGGTAGACCCCTTCCTCTACCCATGGACATCCGGAACCCCTTCCTCAACCCCCCCCCCCTCCCTCCGTTCCCCGTCAGCGGCATGTTTTCCCACTCCTTCCCCGGCATGGATCACCAGCACCGAAGCATTAGAGCACTCCCCTCATGGCCGCTGACGTGTCCATTTTCATGCTTCACCTCTTCATGCCCTCCTTCATTCCCTGCCCCTTCAGGACCTTGCTTCATTATCCCCCCCACTCAGGCCCCACCCCCTTGGCATTCCCCTGGCACGCTGGCAATGCCCACCTGGCAGTGCCAAACTGGCAGTAACAGGTGAGTACTGCCAGTATGCCAGGTAGGCACTGCCCAGCCATGATCCCAACCACCTGGGGCATCAATGACCTCCGAGCCCCCCAGCGTGCCCATTATGCCTGGTCTCCACCAGCAGTGATTCCCGTCAAGTTTGCGTCACACCTGAGAGTCAGAAAATCCCTGGAGCTGGGAGAATCCACGTCGAATGGGCTGAGCACATTCAAATGCCATTTTAAATATGTTAATTAGCCTCATTGGTAAGATCTGGTGTGCGCCAGTAGTAAGGGACCAGGACGATTGCAAACCGTTTGGTGCCAGGCGTAAAATGCGTTTTTGTATGGGATGCAAATATAAAATATATAAAATATTGAACAGTTGATCACTGCGGAAACACTGAGTAGAATTGATGGGCAGCCAATGCCAGGTGAATGAGCACATGTCATTCAGCCATTTTGTTATTTTTAAATGGGAAGCATCAGCATTCTTTGGTGAGTCATCATTCACTTTATTGAGAGAACATTTACTTAATTTCTTAAATTCAAAAATAATTTGTCTTTGTTTCTCGACTTTAGTTCTTTATTCTTCCATTCATTGGAAATTCACTTTTTCAAATCTGAAACAAGGCCCTTAAGTGAAAATGCCAAATGTACCTACAATTGAAATAGAAAAGACAGACAGTGCCCCATTTATCAAACTGGCTATATTCACAGAGAAAACACATAGCTGAAATTTGGAGCAGTCTGTAACATAGCATTATTCATAGTTTACATATGCAAATTTGGGAAAGAGGATTGAGTGAGACTCGGCACAGCTTGCGAATGCCCTATTTGCACAGATGGACGTTATAGTTGATATGTTTCCAGGGCACAGAGTATAAATTTGCTCAATAGTGGAGAGTGTCTGCAGCAAACTGAATAAATAATAAAATGATGACATTCTTCTCTTCCTTATTATGCTCGTTTTTAAATGCAATAAAAAGCTTTACTTCAGCAGGTTTTTGCACAGCACTACTTGTGTGCATGAATACACGCAAGTTGAACATGCTAGTTTTGAGACTCTCTCAGTATCGCGTCTCCTATTCACTCTTTGCTATTTTTATTCAATGTACGGTGTGACAGTCTAAAGTTTCCAACCTCTGAACTTTCCAACCTTGCTTTTCCTAAACTGAAATGCTGCAATCCGAGACACTGTTCCTTTTCCTTACAGTATTGAGCTTGAGTCTCCCAAAGCATTCATTCCTCAAAACCATGGCGCTCCTTCCTTTTCTTCGTCCTTCAACCTGTTAAACCCCAAGCATAATGTGACCTACCAACAATGATTTATTTCAGCCTCCCTTGTGTATTTCACATGGTGATGCCTGCAACATGAACCTGTTCCTCTCACTTTTATTTCTAAATATTACAAATAAATATTACATTGGCCACAGTTGAGATTATCAATACCAATTTTCAAATATTTTTGTAAATGTTTTGCAAGTTAGGGTTTGTTTCGTTTTCTCTACATTTTCATACAGCAGTGACATAATTTGCTAAAAGTGTCATTTCAGCAGTGGCATTTTCTCTTCCAGTCATATATATCATATTTATGACATGTGTGAAAAAAATCAAACAAATTGGCATGTTTGGAGTGGATCATCTGACAAACTATTCTGGACAGAATCATCAAATGGTATGTTCATTTTAAGAATTACACAGTATATGGAAAAAAAATATGATTGAAGTATTTAAATAGCTTTTTGAAGTACGATGATTCCAATTGTGTTAATTGTTTGGAATTGCCTTGAGCCTTCCCACAGTATAAGATGTTGACAAATGAGACATTCTGAGTCTCATCCATTGACTTTCTGCTCATCAAGATTAAATTGACTTGGTCTGTTATAAGCTAAGTGATTGTTGGGTTTGGTGTAATCTTTTCTTGATTTACTCCCCTCATTTTTTTTCCCCGGATGTTATATTGCAAATAAACACCTATTTTGATATGAAAGTAGCCCAGTACAACTAAGTTTAAACCAACTTCTTTGTGCACGACCGTTTTGACTGATCATTATTAAACACTAAAAGGATTGTATAAGATTATTGGAAGTAAAATACAGCCAAATAAACAATGTTCCATAATTACACAGTGCAAGAGGCAAGCAGTTGTAAAAATATATTCAAAACATGTATTTCAACATCTTTCATAGACTATAGCTGAGAAGAATATCGTTGACAGTTGTTTTTATAATTTTGCTTTTATTGTGGAGGATAACTTAATCACCAAAACTGGGTGATTTAGAGTTATTCCAATGTTTCTATACCTCTCTTGGTTGATATAATTTAGATTCATAATGATCTATCTCTAGTACGGTGGCTCTCAAACTGTTTTAGTTGAAGCACCCTTTTCAAAAGGATTAGTACTCATGGACCCCCCCAGCTAAATTATATTATCTTATGATATTCATAAAGTATGAAAAGAATGTTTCAAACATGCTTTTAAGCAAATAGGCATTTACTTAGATATTAGTGCAATGAGTATGCCTGTTGTTCACTGTCAAGCCTTTCTGTCCTTGGCAGGAGCTCAGAGAGCACGAGCTTGGGGTAAAAGAACGCTCATAAAGTACTTGGTGCACAGGGAGAGAAGGACACAGGAAATTACACCATGTTGAGAGCAGAAAGATGGAGAGAGTAGAGCATGGGTAAAGCAGAAGTCCGAAGAGAACAGAATCTTGCATTGATCAGGAGAAGCAGGGAGAGCAAGGAGCATGCTTGACTCACTTACTCTGGACTGTGGGTGATTCCCCTGTCATCTACTTTGAGATCTGGCTCTGTAGCACGGGCCTCCTGGAAGGAATCTGTGGACCCAAGTTTAAGAACCTCTGTGTGCAGAGGGATAAAATATGTGTGTGATCATTTGTCCTATTATTTTTCAGATTCTTTTGTAAGAAAGGTATGAAAAAGTCATACAATGCATTGAGTGCTTGGAAGATCATTGTTTAGTAGATTTTCTTATGATCCCTGAAGAGACCGTTAACATTTAACAATGAGAAATTTGGACCATCCAATGATGAACTCAAAAAATAATACCACAAGGCAGATGGAGCTTAATTTAGATAAATGTGAGGTGATGCATTTTGATAGATCGAATCGGGGCAGGACCTACTCAGTTTATGGTAGGGTGTTGGGGAGAGTTATAGAACAAAGAGATCTAGGAGTACAGGTTCATAGCTCCTTGAAAGTGGAGTCACAGGTGGACAGGCTGCAATTTTTTGACACAGAGAGGGTGAGTGTCTGGAATGAGCTGCCAAAGGCATTAGTAGAGGCAGGAACAATTTTGTCTTTTAAAAAGCATTTAGACAGTTACATGGGTAAGATGGGTATAGAGGGATATGGGCCAAATGTGGGCAATTGGGACTAACTTTGTGGTAAAAACTGGGCAGCATTGGACAAGTTGGACCGAAGGGCCTGTTTCCATGCTATAAACCTCTATGACTCCATGACTCTAAGGTTCCACGGTTGACATTTATTCATTTTACTATACAAGAAACAGGTGAAGCAAACTACTTAAGTGAATACTTATACTTTACATCGAAAAGCATAATAAAACACAATCACTTATACCTTAGATTAAAATTCTCAGTTGCCCCTCCCATTTTTTCCTTTGGACTATCCCACCTCCCAAGAGATCTAAAATATCATATGAACCATGAATTAAATGGCAATGACAGCTTGTAGATAAGTGCTCACTTAAAACCCCACTTGCAATTTTAAAAAATCCAGGGTCACCATTATACAATGCCCTGAGAAATGCAGAGATGTGGAGCCAAATACTTTCTTGAGGACAATGAAAGAAGACTAGGACATGGTCAAAAGTGTGGTGCTGCACTTGAAATGGTAATCTTTGTGAAGAGCTAGCACCATAACTGGCATTTTGAGAATGAAGCTGAAATTTCTCCATTGTTACAACTGCAAACATGCGGCTGACAGCAATTGATTGAATAACCTAATAAGGACGAGATCAAATCAGAAATCTGGTTCAGAAGAAAGATGGTTAGTGAAGGCACAAGTTTGAAAAAATGGCTACCAGCTCTTGATTGACAAATATGGAATCATGTGAAGACAGATTCAACATCGAAAGCACGTACTGAAACAATCCAAAGTGAAAAAGCAAACTCTTCCACTGTGATGATTAAACACAGTGATGTTTATGATTAATGGAAAAGCACCTGGACCAGTTGGTATGCAGCGATGTCAAAGCTATTTGAATATAGATAAATATATTTGCGCTGCAAGATCTGAGGAATGTTATTTGTTTTACTGCCCAAATGTGAGAGTGAGTTTGGTCAAATTGCAGCAACTACTGAAGCATTTCTCTTTGTTGAAAGATTGCCATTCCACAATGCTCCTGATAGACTCTTTGCTTCAGTGTCAGCAGATATCAGTGAGGGCTCTGTGGCAATTTGAGCACTCTTGGCATGGCCTTCACATTCTGTCAATGCAGGAAAAGAGTAGAACATAGAACAAAAGTATTCTTGTGGTGGTTTATAGATCTTGCAAAAATTGAGCTGTGCAAACATGGGTGTTCTACTGGGCTTTTCATTTGAATTATTATTGTCACATGTATTGAGATGCAGTGAAAAGTCTTTTCTCTTGCATGCTATACAAAGCATACCATTCATAGAGTACATAGCGGAGAAGGAAAGGAGCGGGTGGAGAATGTAGTGTTACAGTCATAGTGAGGGTGTAGAGAGAGATCAACTCAATATAAGGTAGGTCCATTCAAAAGTCTGATGGCAGCAGGGAAGAAGCTGTTCTTGAGACGGTTGGTACGTGATCTCAGACTTTTGTATCATTTTCCCAACAGAAGAAGGTGGAAGAGAGAATGTTCAGGGTGTGAAGGGTCCTTGATTATGCTGGCTGCTTTTCCAAGGCAATGGGCAATGTAGACAGAGTGGGTGGGAGGCTGATTTGCCCGATGGACTGGGCTACGTTCACAACCCTTTGTAGTTTCTTACAGTCATGGGGAGAGCAGGAGCTATACCAAAGCTGTAATACATCTAGAAAGGATGCTTTCTATGGTGCATTTGTAAAAGTTGGTGAAAGTCATAGCAGACATGCTGAATTTCCTTAGCCTCCTGAGAAAGTAGAGGTGTTGGTGGGCTTTCTAAATTAAAGTTTATTTATTAGTCACAAGTAGGCTTACATTAACACTGCAGTGAAGTTACTGTGAAAATCCCCTAGTCACCACACTCCAGCGCCTGTTAGGGCACACTGAGCTATACAATAGCATTGGTGTGAAGGGACCAGGATAGGTTATTGATGATCTGGACACTTAGAAACTGATGCTTTAATGAAGCTTCAGTGGCATACTTGTCAGAATGGCAGCAAATGTTCAGAAACTTTTCTTGTGACCATTGAACCAAAATAATGAGATGCATTGCCCCAGACATTTGTTCTTCACTTTAATGTAATGTTGAGAGATGTATTTATAACATCTTGATTAGAATGTTCCTTTTTGAAGTAAAATTAAGAATGAGTGACTAATTCTTCCAACTGATTCAGTTGTAGAAATAGATGCAAAGGAATAATTTATAAACTGCCAATTGCTGTGCCTTATTGGGTCATTCAGAACATAATCTTCAGTTCATCATGGACCTGCTGGCATCAAAAACCAAATGATCCAGGCTTAATATTAACCTTGACAAAATGGTCATATTTCTTTGACAATTCTTCACTGAGATTTGACCTTGACCTTGGTGACCAGCACCTTAAGACATCCAACAGTTCACAGGATCTGGCAACAATATCTGACAACACTATTGACCACAAGATTGTGAGCCCTGTCAGAATGATGTGAACTGGATTTGGAAAGCTGAATGTCAGATTATTTGGAGAGTGACCTCAAACTGGAGATGACTGTCAAGTTATAGCAAACCAACTCTTCTGGAATGGGAATAGAATGGGACGTCTCCCGATTTACATGTAAAATGAAAACATGAAGCTTGATGACCTGAAGTTAATTAAAATAAAAGCTGCATGAAGAGAAGCTAGACAAGCATTTGAGGAGGAAGGGAATGGATGCTTATGATGGTAGATTTCGGTAAGAAAGATGGGAGGAGGCTCATGTGGAACTTAAATTCCAACATAGACTGGTGAGGCTGAATGGCCTGTTTCTGTGCTGTATAATCCATGCAATTCTATGTGACTGTGGGATCGGGTGCAGGGTGTATATTTCCCTGCTATCTTGTGGCAAAGAATGTCATTCAAGAATTGGCTTCCATTGCCACCTGTGCTGGAACACACTTTTTCCACTTCATTAAGAATCTTACCATTTAATAGAGGCATCCTATCACTGTACTTTACTAAATTTATTTCTTAGTTCATTACATAGATCGACATCTATCAACTCATAGTTGCTAAACTGTATGTCTTCCTGATCTTCTTTCTCAGTTTGTTATGCACTTTTGTTGTCAACAGATTCCATTATTTTGTGCTTATGTCCAAATAATTAGCATAATTTTTAAAAAAATGACCCAGCATCATTGATTTACCCTGGTTTTTTTTGCCTAAAGAGAATGCAATTGCTTGAATGGCTAATTTAGAAAGTATTCCTTTCTTTCTATATATGTAATTCTCAGTCAGGTAGGCTCCTCATCCAACAGTTTCTGACCATCCACATTTCCAGCATTCACTGTATCCCATTTTTCCACAAGCTATAAATTGGAAAAATAAAAGTCTGTACCGATTCTTGATTATCCCATCCCTTTGTAAGTGTTTATAAATTAATATTTAGGAATTGGAAATTTCAACACACACATTGAATTATTGGGGGGAGTTTTCTGAGGCATGGGGAAATGGGATACCATGCATGCAGGAAGTTAAATCCAACCAAACTTTCATCAGGTCAAGATCCTGACCACATTTGTCCCTCTTCTGACTTTCTGCAGGCAAGATTGAAGATGAGCAGGCAGCCCCCATGGTCTGTGGATCTGTCAAGTTTGTTATTGAGGTAATCAAAAAGCTAATTAAGACCTATTTTAACACTCATTTCTGGATTTCACAGCCAGAGAATCTATTTCCTGACCTGTTAGCACTCACCAGGGTTATTGAAGTCGCTGCGCAGCAGGAAGAACTTCTTCAGTAAAATTGACAAGCTATGAAGTCTTTGAAGAGGTCCAACCATGGTTATTGAGAGACTGCTGTTCAAAGCATTTCTTCTCTGAGTGTTCTTGCTACTTGACAGGTGATTGCCAACTTGTTAGAAATCACATCAACTGTCTAGCAATTCACTCACCTTCAACTGCCCTTCCTAGGTTATGGGAGCAACTCATGCAACTCTATGTTGCAATTCTGAGGAGTGCTGATAATCATACCATAGCCAAGAACAGGAGTAGCAGCAGCAACTGCCTTCTCCTCAGCTACATACCCCTCCACAGGTCAGATGGGAAGGATACTGAAATCCAGCTGAAAGGAGGCAAGATCCCTGACACAGGGCAGAGGATTAGCTCCTATGACATGTGTGAGCACCTGTGCGTCTGGAGGCTCCAGGCTCTCACCGCAAATCACTGCTTACAGCTGTAACCTCTGGAATAAGACCTCCTTCTCAGTGGAGCAATGGGTATGCAAAGTCAGTGGCTGATAAGATATTATTACTGAAAGACCCTGTAGTGATTGTCCCTTTAGGGATCTACCTGCAGAGTAAGGGTGGGAGATCACCCTGGTAAGTGCAGGCCTCTGTACTCCGAGTCATCTCGGGATCTGATTGACGCCATGAGGCTGCAAATCTCTCTATAGTTTTAACCTTGTAAATAAATCAGTCATGTTTTCCCTAAACTGGTGAACAAGCATCTTTACATTTGGCAAAGAAGATTTTTAAAAATGATTCTCCGTCTGCGAGTATCCAGTTTACATTGAGGTTGAGTGAAAGACGAGAAAAGAAAGGTATAATTACCAAACTGCCCCTATTTGAACGGATAGATCCATTTGACTCCTCCTCCAAACAAATAAAATAGGGTAGAAGTGATGCGCAAGACAATTCTCCTGAGTACTTGTGGAACCCAAATTTACAATTTGATCAGCAATCCCACAGCCCCAAGCATACCTAACTCCAACTCATCCAGTGAGCTTGTGGAATTGGCAAAGTCATATTGCCAGCCTATGCTATCAGTCATACTCTGGAGACATTTCGAGTCCAGGCGACCCTTTGTCAAAGCTCAAAAAGCTTTGACAAAAGGTCGCCTAGACTCGAAACATCAGCTCTTTTCTCTCCTTACAGATGCTGCCGGACCTGCTGAGATTTCCCAGCATTTTCTCTTTTGGTTTCAGATTCCAGCATCCGCAGTCATTTGCTTTGATACTTACTTATAGGTTGGGCCAATGAGCCAGTTTCTGTGAAATTAAACCATTTGTTACCCGCAAGGATGAATTGAGTTGCGCGGATCACATCATGCTCTGGAGAGCAAAAGTTAATGTCCCTGTACCAGGCTGAGAGCCACTTCTAATAGAATTACACAGTGCTCTCAAAGATAAAGATGATTGCCAGAAGTGGTGTGTGGTGGCCTGGCATAATGCTGGCATTGAATAATTAAGTGCTGTGAACAGTACCAATTGCAGCAAAGGGTGCTTGCTGCAGCCCAAGTATACCCTTGGGAATGGCCTGGCCGGCCATGGGTACAAGTCCATATTGATTAACATTCATGGGCACAATGTTTCTCCTCATTGTTGATGCACACTCTAAGTGGATGGACGTTTTTGAGGCACACTACCACTGAAAGATTATGCCAATGTTTTTCCACCCCCGGAGTACCTGAAGTAATAGTGTCTGACAATGGAACAGTATTCACAAGTGCTGAGTTTCAAACCTTTACACTCAATGGTATAAAGCACATTAGAACGGTGCCTGACCATGCAGCATCGAATAGACTAGCTGAGCGAGCCATCCAAACTTTTAAATTTCGCCTAAAGAAGCACTCAGGAAGAGCTCTGCAGCCCCGAATCTCCCAGTGCTTGCTTGGCTACCAGTCCATTCCACAAGCAAAAATGGGAGTCCCACCAGCAGAGTTGTTAAAGAAACATTATTTCAGAACAAGACTGAGCCTCGTGTTTCCACTGCTGGGGAGGGTAGCGGCCAGCCAAAGCAGTCAGCAGGGAAGTCAAGCTTCATGTCAATTAACACGTTTGTTTGTGGTGGATGATGCTGTGTATGTGAGGAATTTTGGTAGTGGCTTGAGTTGGGTCCCTGGAATAATTATCTGTAAAACTGAGCCCTGGCCTTATCACGTAAACAAAGAGGGTAGGATTGTCCAAAACAGATTGGCCAGTGGCGGCACGGTAGCACAGTGGTTAGCACTGCTGCTTCACAGCTCCAGGGTCCCGGGTTCGATTCCCGGCTCGGGTCACTGTCTGTGTGGAGTTTGTACATTCTCCTCGTGTCTGCATGGGTTTCCTCCGGGTGCTCCGGTTTCCTCCCACAGTCCAAAGATGTGCGGGTTAGGTTGATTGGCCAGGTTAAAAATTGCCCCTTAGAGTCCTGAGATGCGTAGGTTAGAGGGATTAGCGGGTAAATATGTGGGGGTAGGGCCTGGGTGGGATTGTGGTCGGTGCAGACTCAATGGGCCGAATGGCCTCTTTCTGCACTGTAGGGTTTCTATGATTTCTATGAAAAACGGAGATGATCTGGCGTCCGGTTTTGCTATCGGGAAGTATATTGCCATCAGGAAATGTTGCCGACTGTTTTAGCACTGAAGTAACTGGTCATCCTGTGGGCAGGCACAACCAACATCTCCAATGAAACCGATAGAATGGAACTGCCTGTGCCTGAAGATGCACCTGTCATTGTGCTTTTGGCGGACAGCAGTCCTGTGAAAGCACCCCAGACATGCCACTCCACAAGGATTCGGAAACTCCCTGCAAGACTTAATTTATAATTGACTAAATTCATGTCCTAAATATTTAATTAACTTGGACTGTGCAAATTGAATATTGACATTTGTAAAAAAGGACTTTGAGGGGGAGGGATGTACTGATTGTCCCTTTAAGGATCAATCTGCAGAGTAAGGGTCACATAACACGGGGAACCAATCAGGGAACAGGGTGGAGGATCATCCTGGTGAGTGCTGCGCTCTGTACCCAGAGTCTTCTCAGGAGCTGTTTACAAGCCTCTTTACAGTTTTAACCAGCAAATAAACGTGTTATGTTTTCCCTAAACTGGTGAATGAGCATCTTTGCAGACACCACATGTTGTGTGCTCTTTTGTACAAGGAAATAGAGGTATGAATGTTCTTAATGGCTTAAATAGAGAGGAGGAAAGTATAACATTTGTGGAGGGTGACTGTGAGGCATTGATGTGTAAGAGTAACAGAATGAGGGCTAAGAATGAGTGTGCGTGTTTGCTGCTCAGATAGGGATGTGCCTGCAGAGAGAAGAATGAATCAGCTGCAAGATGGCTTGTTCTGAGGAGCCTTGTGCTGGGAAATGATGAAAAAGGCAGTGTGAGGGACAGGGCACCTTCATGTGTTATATCACTCACCTTCCCCAACTTCCTGAGATCCTTGGTTCTCCTTGTGCCCTATCTTGCAGTTGGAAGGACTACATTCTTGGTGTTGGCTTCCACGATCACTTATTGGATGGAGAAGTTGTCATCTCCTTCCTTCCAAGGCAAACCCTCAGAACCTACAGCAGGACCTCCACATAAGAATGGAAGATCTAAAAAGCAGCCTCCCCATTGTCTCCTCTCTATTATTGTAGCTGCTGGAGCCTCAACAAAATCAAGTTCTGTTAACCTCTGGTAGCCCATGCCATAGCCTTTCAATTAGAATTCCTTCCTGTGACAGAATAGTCATATCATCCTAATTTGACTCCAATCTAGAGGCAGGATGTGACTGGCAAGATTGTTAAAGATCCACATGCCAGGCAACACGTTTCTCATTTGGACTGCTGACCAGAAAATGGTCTCTATGTTGCAGGAGGGGCAAAGTCCAGAAGATTCCACCTACCCTTTCTATAATCTTGTGGTATTCTGCATTAATATTCATAGCATGAGAAGTGTTTTAAAATGTTTATGAGCAATATGATTAAGCTGTTTATTTAAATGGAATTCTTACTCTTTTTTTCTTTTACTTTCTGTTGATCTTTTGATGTAGAGGTTCCTAGAGAAGGTCAGCAATGCATCATCTATAAATCCAATTAAATATGCAATCTGATCCCATAACGTAGAGAAATAGCAGGGTAGGTTAAGTTTGAGGGCCAGCATATGTCTGAAGTGCTAGATTGATGTTTTGCATCTGTTTTCACTGTTGGAGGTGATACTGAGATGTCAGTGGTACCAGATAAGGCTGCTGGTGAAATTGAGTAATATAAATAAATGAAGAAATCATTTTATCTGGGAATAAGGCGATTGATGTTGATTGAGTTATGTCCTTGATGGCAGAGTGCTGAAAGAAATGGAAAAGGTATTACCTGAGTCATCGGCTGATGTACTTCATTGCTCTTTGAGGTCTGGGCAAGTGCAAATGGATGGAGATTTGTGTTCTGAATACTTAAGAAGTGGGAGACTTTGGAGCCTGGAATTATTGACTATTAATTTAGCATTGATTGTAGGAGAGATGCCAGGAGGAATTATAAGGACTGTGATAAAAGATTACTTGGTGAAGTAAAGCAGTTATTATAAAATTGTAATGAAGCTTTAAGAGTGGGAAGTCATGTTTCCTTACCCCGATTGAGTATTTTGAGATGCTGTTCAGGTTAATATATCATGGCGATCTAATAGAAATTATATTTAAAAAGGTGCTATTTAGGGCATCTATTAATAAGTTGGATTTTTTTGCAGTCATTGTGTCTCTGGAATAGATTAGTGGAGCATAAAGTGAGGATTGATTGCAGCACTTCACAAAGGAGCAGGACAAATTCCCTCAGAGAGGAAGAAATCTCATAGGTAGTTAGGTAGGGTGGCTAGGGCAAGTGAGATGTACAAGTTTCTGCAGCTGGAATACTGGAGCTTACTTGATTGCTTTCACTGCCCTCTTATTCACCCTAAATCTTCATCTAAACTCCCCAAACCATATCCACAGCCACCTCCTTGACTTACCATCTCATGTGGTCTTGTTAGTCCCATTGTCTCAATTACAGATAAGGCTATCTCTGGTCACTTCCTTGTATTGCTTACCACCAATATTCCCCTTCCACACCACAATCCTACCTACTTTATTTCATCCCCAGAAAAAGTATCAACAATTCAACTGAACTTTCAGCACCCCAACTATCTAGCCTTTGGCCCTCCATTCAGCACAACATTTTTGCAGTAACTCATTTACTCACCTGCACTCTCACCTCCACCTTTGATGTTCTGATCCCCAGATAAACCACTACTCTCAACTTAGCCATTCCCCTGCTGCAGCCCTCATCTTTGCCCAGTTGCGTCTAGGGGATGCAGAATTGAAAGGACATAGCAGACAACTGGTTTAGCCATGCACTGCCAGATCAGGCTGGACCACTTAAAACACTATCAGGTTCTTCTCTCATCTGCTGAAACAGCTCCATATTCTTGAATCATCCTCGAACACAAAGATAATCTTTCCCCACACCCCCCCAGCCCCCAGCTTCTTATCCCTACAGCAGTCATTTTAAATGCCCCTCCCCCACACCACCACTCTCTGCTCCAAAAATAAGTGCGAGGAGCTCATGGACCACTTTATCACTAAGATCTTGACAATTCAATCAGCTACCTCTGCTGCATCCCTCTCTTTCACTAGCCCACCTAGCCAAGCCACTTGTAATGCTTCTCTGCTGCCTGAGCCCTGAAATCTTCTCACTTAAAGTTTTAAAGTTTAAAAAGTTTTTAAAAGTTTATTTATTAGTGTCCCAAGTAGGTTTGCATTAACACTGCAATGAAGTTACTGTGAAAATCCCCTAGTCGCCACACTCCAGCACCTGTTCGGGTACACTGAGGGAGAATTTAGCATGGCCATTGCACCCAACCAGCATGTCTTTTGGACTGTGGGAGGAAACCAGAGCACCCGGAGGAAACCCATGCAGACACAGCGAGAACATGCAGACTCTGCAAAGATAGTGACCCAAGCCGGGAATCGAACCCAGGTCTCTGGTGCTGTGAGGCAGCAGCGCTAACCACTGTGTCACCGTGCCATCCATTTCTCTCCTATATCCCTTGATGCTGTCTCAGAGCTCAACTTGACCATGCAACCGACCTCCCGTCCCTCGATCCCATTTCCAGGAAACTGCTCATCGTCCAACTCGAGCCTCCCCCATCCCTAGAGTTGCCAACTCTCCAGGATTGTCCTCCAGGAATTAAAAATCAATCTCCAGGACACTGTTGTGTGCAATCCTGGAGAAAAATCAACAGGATATTTTATTTTATTTTGTCATTTTCTTTGAGCATTTCTCTTTACCTGATGTAAAAATATTGAAAATGGAGGGGGCGGGGGCTGTCTTGCTGACAATCAACCCTCATCCAATTGGGTACTGAGTCTTTTTGATTTCCAGTTGGTATACAAAGGTAGTACGTTACAAGGATGGAGGTGTTGACCGAATAGTGGCTGGGGTGGGAGGGCAAGTCATGTGATGAAACCTCCAGGAACACATTTAATAACAGTCAGCAATTCTAACCCTGACCCCAATGTTAACAGTTATTATAAAAGGTTCTCCCTGTTCAGGTGTTATTTCTCTCCTTTAAATCTGCCATCATCACCATTATCCTCAAGAAACCAAGCCTGGATCCCAGGGCCCTTGAAAACTGTTAGAGAAAACGTTGGAAAATCTCAGCAGGTCTGAGATTTGTCAAAGCTGACAAAAGGTCATCTGGACTCGAAACGTCAGCTCTTTTCTCTCCTTACAGATGCTGCCAGACCTGCTGAGATTTTCCAGCATTTTCTCTTTTGGTTTCAGATTCCAGCATCTGCAGTAATTTGCTTTTATCCCTTGCAAACTGTTGTTCCTGTGAAGCAGGACATTTCATGATGTTAAAGGTGCTGTTTTCATCTGAGTTTTTGTTGTGGCTGTATTTGGGAGTCAAAGTTTTCCACATGTTTGTCTCAGGATTGTTTCTTTTTGCGCCTTCCTCAGGCCACTTGGTGACTGGACGGAAAGCCAATAATGATCTTTTCTTGCCCACTTTTTATGTGCCTGTAGATATATTTCAGTATCAGTCTGCAATTAATTACATAACTTCAGGCAACCAGTTTCTGAGTGAATCGGATCAATGGAATTCCTGCTCTTCGATGGAAACCCTTGCTTATGACATCAATGAGAATATTTACAATTAAATCAAAGCATCAATATGACTGGGATTAAAGATCCCTTTGTATATCAGTGTCAACATTGAGATTTGGCATAGTGTGAACTTCCTGCAGTCCTTCAGAAAGGAACTAAACAATTGCTGCAGCAGATATTGGCAGCATGAAGGCCTGGCAATTTTAATTCCCGGATCTCATTTGCATGTTGCCAGTCAGCTGCCTGCCTGAAACAGTGGCAAGCAACAGTGGACTGGTGGATGAGAGCAGACGTTCTCTGGGCAGGAGGCCAAGGTAAGTCACAGGAAGGGAGTTTTGGGAGGGATTTGCGTTAAGAAATTGGTGAGACCTGGGGAAAAGGTAGCTTAATGTTCTTTGAAAAACACACAAGAGCATTTTTGCTTTTCTTGGTTCCACAAGGAATGTTTAAAGAAATCACAATGAATGCAACACATCCTCTTCCCCTGTGTTTAACTGGCGGGAAAACCACAGCACTGTCCCCACCCAGGCCAGAGTTAAAATTGCAGTTGGGTCCTGATTATATAATTGGATTTCAATCTGCATGAATTAAAAACTGACCCTGCCAGATTCATGCCTTTGCTGTCCAGATAGAGAGGAGATTATAATGAGGATCTTCGTGAATCAGGCAGGAAATAGACAAGTAGGTCATCTTGGCCATTTTCATTACCTTTTGGCTGCTTTTCGTACATGGGTAGGTCTGAAATATTCTCCATTAAATGGGTCAGGCCACTCAAATGAGAGAGACTATTTGTTCTAGAGGCAGTGCACAATCTACTGTATCTTGGGTGGCTGGAAATCCATTTCATCTTGAAATGAACTTCAATTAAATTTCAAGGGGGCAATGTGCATTTTGCACATGGAACAGCACGGTGGCACAGTGGTTAGCATTGCTGCCTCACAGCACCAGAGACCCGGGTCAGTTCCAGCCTTGGGTGTCTGTCTGTGTGGAGTTTGTATATTCTCCCTGTGTGGGTCTCCTCCGGGTGCTCTGGTTTCCTGCCACAGTCCAAAGATGTGCAGGTTAGGTGAATTGGCCATGCTAAATTGCCCCTTAGTGGAGTGTCCCAAGATGTGTAGGTTCAGGGAATTAGTGGGGTAAAAATGTGAATACTGGGCTTAAGGGTGTGGGCCTGGGTAAAATGCTCTATCGGAGAGTCTGTGCAGACTCTATGGGCTAAATGGCCTCCTTCTGCACTGTAGGGATTCTATGAGATAGGTGGTGGTCTTTCACACACAACTTGTGGATAACTGGTCTCATCAACCTTTGTTTGTTAAATTGCAAGCCTGAAGACATAGAGTCTTGGAAACCATGACATTGTGTTTTGGGTAAACTTCAAAACATGGCGGGTGTGAATTACACAGATAACCTTTGTCTTGGTATGTCCATTCCAGAGGAAGATCCCCACCCATAGTTATTCGATTCAGATCTTTCAGGAAGTGTGACGGTCTATGTTGAATGAGCAAAGACACCTCCCCCCTAAGCAGCCATGCAAACAGCTTATCAGTTCACAGGAAGGATATGAAGGCACTGGAGATGTTACAGAATTGATTTATGAAAATGGTTTTGGGTTTGAGAGACTTCAGTTACGATGATGGATCATAGAAGGTGGTGCTGTCCTTAGAAGAGAGAAGGTTAAGAGGAGATTCTGTGAAGGCGTTCAAGATCATGAGGACAGAATAAATAAGGAGAAACCGTTTCCATTGGCGAAGTGTTGAGATGATGTGGAGATGCCAGCGTTGGACTGGGGTGAACACAGTAAGAGTTTTAACAACACCAGGTTAAAGTCCAACAGGTTTATTTGGTAGCAAATACCATTAGCTTTCGGAGCGCTGCTCCTGAAGGAGCTCCTGAAGGAGCAGCGCTCCGAAAGCTAATGGTATTTGCTACCAAATAAACCCGTTGGACTTTAACCTGGTGTTGTTAAAACTATTGAAGTGTTGAGAACCAGAGAACACTGATTTAAGGTGATGGCAAAAGAAGCAACAGCACAGCAAGTGGTTAGGCTTTGGAATGCACTAAGCCTGAGAGCATGGTGAGCCAGATGAAATCACATCTTTAAAAAGTGAATTTAATAATTATCTGAAGGGGAAAAAATTGGAAGGCTGTAGGGAAAAGGATGTGGGAGTGGGACTAGCTGAGTAGCTTTTATAGAGAAAGTGAACAGACACAAGGGGTCGAATAGCCCTCTTCAGTACTGCAACTATTCAATGATTTTATAAACTCAGATTTAGGAAATATTTTAGGATCTTAACATATTTGACTACCTGTCTGTTGTCTTACTTGTTTAACCCGTTGATAGAGATTAAGGTAAATCACATGAACATTAATAAGTACAGTTCCTGTTTTTCAAGTGTTTGTTTATATTGGTAGCAATTGATACCGATTGTGTTATTCAAGTGCCAAGAGTTGAATACTGTTCAACTTAGTAAATTGAGACATGATTTTATAACTTATCCAAAAATTAGACATTATCTCTTTATATGCAGTAAATGTTATTTTTGTAAAACGCTTTTGAAATATCTCATTAATGGAGCTATGTAATATAATTCTCCAACTTAAAAAAATGAGTTGTAAAGAACATTTTATGAAAATATATATCACAAGCTGCAGTGCACCAGAGACAGCATGTAGTATTTCATACATTCACTGAAGAGCTGCAACAACAAAAATGAAGTACAAAAATAGCAAATCTAGCACGTACCAAAATTCTTAATATATAAAAAAAAAAGCTTGTAAGGTTTGTGACAAATATTCCCTGTGACAGAATGTACATTTTATCTTATTCTGCCCTTTAGTTTATTTTAATTAATGCCAGTAGGCAGGATTGATTTTCATGTCTGGTAGTTAGGATCTTTGAGAATCCCAAAGGTCGTCTGTACACTGTGCTCTGTCTTTTGCCACCGTGTTGTATGGAAGACATTAGTTATATCTCTCACTGTTGCAGATGGCCTGTGAATAAAGACATCAAGTTAATAGGCAGGATGACAAGCAGCTATAGCGTCTGGTGCTCTGGTAGTGTAAATGGCAGGTCAGCGCTGATTTCAATACATTAGAGGCCCAGAGTCTTGAGCTTTTGATGTTCAAAAAAAAAATGATGGGAACACATGCTGCCACACCAGCACGAGTTGAATAAAAGAGAAAATAACAAGATGCGTTTACTATACGTTTAATCCCAATTTTTTTTACAATGTTATAGCTACCTACACAATGCAGAAGCAAACATTTTAATGGCACTTCGTTATTTTCCAAGCCCATGTTTATTTTTGAATAGTGATTGCTGTCACAATAAATGCTGCTTGATAAATACACTGGAATAGACTTCCCTGCCATGATGCAATCTTTGTGTTCTTAATTTCTTCTCCCTCTCTGAGGAATTATTTTGACTTGATTCCTGGCTCTTGAGAAAGCTTTTCAGTAGCTTAACCTTGCTCAATCGGAAGATTTTGTTCCCTTGTAAAAATCCATTCATTAGTAAGGCCTCTTTTTAATTGGTGCAGTTGCCTTAGGCGTCTGGGCATTATCTCTTCAATCACCTAATAAAGGAGCAATGTGTGCGGCAGAAACTGTGGAGATAACAATCATATGCAAGTGTTTATATGTTTCACTTTGCACTCTCCATTGCATTTGTTGAGGATAATTTGCTCTGGATAAAGCATAATCTGCCACCCACATGTAATGCAGTCCTCTGTACTGTTGGCTCTTTCTACCCTTTGATCTAGTAATCTGTTATTTGTTGGATAAAATAGAAGTCTGAACTTGTTAAAAATGCGCTGGCAATTGTATACAAAATCAAAGTGCAGAAGCTCATGGCCTTAAACTTTAACTCAGTTTCTTCTCTCTCCACAGATGCTGTCAGACTTTGCTGAGTATTTCCAACATTTTCTGGCAACTGTATAATTCCACTGTGGTGATGTCACAATGACAAGATCAATATATTATTTATTTTTCAATAACATCAATGTAAAATTCTTTCCCATTTTATGGTTAAAGAGAGGAGTCTTTCCCAGTTGTTAATAATCTCGCAGTGCCAAAATTTTAAATATACGCAGCAAAATCAACAAGATGCATTTTTGCAGCACCTCGAAATGTAGGAAAACATCTCCAGGTACTTCACAGAGGTGTAATTAGACAAAAATGGACAAGATCTTAAAAAGTGAGTTTTAAGGCAGGAAGGTCTTCCTTTTTATTCTTTCATGGGATGTGACCGCTGCTGGCAAAGCCAGAATTTTTTGCTCTTCCCTAATTGTCCTCAAAGAGGTAGTGGTGAGCCATCCTCTTAAGCTGCAATCCATCTGTGGTGTAGGTACACCTACAGTACTGGAAGAGAGTTTCGAGATTTTGACCCAGTGACAGTGAACGAACAGCAATATGGTTTCAAGTCCAAATGGTATGTGACTTGGAGGGAAACCCACAGGTGGAGGTGTTTCCATGCATCTGCTGCCCTTGTCTTTCTAAATGGTAGAAATCACAGGCTTTGAAGATGCTGTGGAAGGAGCCTTTGTGAGTTGCTGCTCTCTTAGATAATACACGCTGCTGCCACTGCAGCGGGAGTTAATGTTCAAGATGGTGAATGGGGTGCCAGTCAAGTGGGTTGCTTTATCCTGGATGATGTTGAAATTGAGTATTGTTGGAACTGCACTCATCCAGGCAAGTGGAGAGTATTCCATCATACTACTGACTTGTGCCTTGGTGGACAAGTTTGGGGGAATTAGGCTCGTCACTCACCACAAAATTCCCAGCTTCTGATTTGCTCTTGTAGCCACAATATCTTTATGGCTGGTCAGTGTTTCTGGTCAATGCTTAACCCCCAGATTGTTGAAGATAGGGGATTAGTGATTGTAGCATCATTGAATGCCAAGGGGAAAAGGTTAGATTCTGTCTTAATGGACATGGCCATTGTCCTGCTCTTGTGTGGCATTTGACCTCTTTGTTCGTCATATAGTTCCATGATTGCTGAATTTTGTGCTTTATGCAATCTCTAAGCATTTTTAATAGGCTAGGATTGACTCAAAACATTTCATATGAATTATTTAAAAGTTAAGCCACAGTTTGGTAGGTAAATATGCTATCAGTTTGCCAAAAGCAACACCCCAGAAATAGCAATTACAATAATTAATAATTTTGTGGTAGTAATGGTTGATGGAACGGGGAAAGCAGGAAACGCTTTGCTCTTGAAATAAAATGATAGAATCTCTAAAGTCAGATAAACAAGACAGGGACCTCAGTTTAACACACCAGCCTGAGAACCGCACTTCTAACTATGCAGAAACCCTCAATACTGTCAAGTCAGAGTTTAGCTCAATGCCATATCCTTGTGACTAAATATAAGGTGCTAATTTATGGTTTCAGTGGCTTGTGTTCAGCTTGAATTGGTTCTGTTTGAACGTTCAATGTACGTTTGCCCTGCTCAGGTAACAAGATGCAAATTCGGTTAATTACGCACTTTTTCACACTTGGTACATGTCACACTGTAGTTTGGAAATCTTCAAATAACGGTAGAACATTGATATCCTCAATTAGTACTTTAAGGCATGATAGTGTTTCATCTGTATAATATCCAGCATGTAATATGGAGTCCTGGTTCTAAATATGTATAATAGTTGATCAATTAATATTTGGAGCTGAAATAAGCTGATGATTTGAACCTTTCTTGCAAAAGATTATTTCAAGATAGACAGAATGAGGTGAGATTGGCCTCACATTACAAAAACAGGAATGTTAATGCTCTCCTTTTGTTCCAACTTTAAAAACTGAAATTTATGCCATCCAAAAGCGATTCTACCTGGATGTATATGATTTATATCTACAATGACAGTTCATCTACTGATTAAGTAAGTTAAAGCTCTGCTATTCTGCAAGTAAATTCTTGAAATAAGATGACTATGCCGATTATATATGCTGTGTTCATTACTGTCGACTTGAAAGTTTTGTGCCCTATGCAAATTGGGAAGTTCTGTCATATGATAAAACATGCAGGGAAACAACTTCTATTATTAGGAGAGTGGCTTAATATCTCTCAAATTCTTTAGCGTGAGAGAATTGTAGGCTTGACTCAAATTTAATTCATTCATATTTGTACAATTATCCACTTACAAAAGAATTTATTGTCAGTGAGTATTAAACAGGGCTAGCTCAGGAGATTTGTTAGATCCTCTGCAGGAACTTCTGTATAATTGATCCATCCCTGCATCGGATTTAAAAATCGTATGACAATACTCAGGACCTAAAACATACAACTATCAGCGGATTCCAGAATAGGAGAGAGAGGATTCTGCGTGTAATAGTGATGGTGAGTGTTGTGAATTTGAGAAATACTATTCTTCAGACATATTTGTGGAAAACTATGACAGATTGTTCACAACCTATTTTCACTCGTATTCCATGTGAAATGTTATTTTGAGGCATGTTTGTGGGAAAATTATTTCAGACTATTCACACACACATGCTCTCATGTACTTGCACCCTCTCACTTGCAGGCCTTTCACCATCTCCCTCACCATCTGCCCAGCATCATCCCCCCATCCACCTCACACCCAACACTTCTCTCACATCCACTGCCTCTTTAATTCTTACCATCTTTCAAGGTATTTTTCTTGCTCACCATCTTGCAATCTGTTCACTGTCTTCCAATCCACTCACTAGGCAGGATTTTATGGCCTTGCTCATCCCTAAACCGTAAAATCCCGCCCAAGGTCAACGGACCTTTCCATGGTCTGCCCCATACCCGCTCCGATTTTCATGGCCACTGTCTCCTTTGCACTCTGATTGGAGAGCGTGGGAACCCCAGGAATTGATGAGAAAAGGGCCTGGGATTGAAAAATAAGGTCACAGGATGGCAGGTAGGTGATTGGATGATGAGTATTACAGTTTTACAGTTCTTTTTCTAAGTCAAGAAACTGAACCTTGAAAATGAGCAATTTAAACCAGATAAACCAATTAATTACTAAATATAAAAGTAATTATTCAATTTAAAAAACTAATCAAAAAAATAAAATTGGCTGGACATGGGTGGTGTGCCATGGTGCAGCATGTGGAAGTTTGAAAACAGCATGGAGATCCCCAACAACCATAATCTGTGCTGACCGTCGACAGGTTAAGGAAACTTAGCTCCAATTTGTTGAGCTAGAGCCAAGTAGCAGACACTGTGGGGCATCAGGGACAATTACTTCCAGGAGGCAGTCAGACCCTTTAAGTTAAGTCGAAGTTTAAAGTTGGTTATTTGTCAGGGATAGGAGGGTAAAGCATGCATGGGGATCTAGGATGTAGTGATGGAGGAATGTCATCCCTTGGCCTGGCTTTGACCAATAAGTATAAGGTGCATGCTACCATTGTGGATGTGAATAAGGAATGCAAAGTGAATGGACAGATTGACTACAGTACTATGGTGTAGAAGGTAATTCATTTGGGGGCAGTGAAAAGGAATGTGATAGGGAACAGTTTCATAAAATTGATAAACTGTTCTCTGCAGCCACAATTCTCAGTTCCAAAGATTGTGTTGCCTGCCCAATGCCAGGGCTAAGGACATGCCTCGTGACTGGAGAATAACTTGGAATGGAAGGAGGAGGAACCAGTCATATGGCCCACGTAGAAAGTAGAAACACAGGTCACACTAGGAAGGATATCCTGATGAGAGTATGTGAGGAGTTAGGGTCTAAATTAAAAAGCAAAGCCTTAATGGTTTTCTGGACTATTATCTAAACCACATGCCAATTTGCGGAGGACAAGTAGATTGGAGAATTAGACGTGACTCAAAAAGTAATGTGTGAAAAACGGGTTTTGATTCAGTGGGTACTGACACTTCTGTTGGGATGGGCCTTGCTTCAACTTACTTAGTCCCACTTCAGTTTTCTACAAATTCACTTAGAACAGCAAAGCAGTAAGAAAATTGAGTGTAAGCTTGGAGTTTGGCAAGTGGGGAAGTTTCAAGTGCTAACCTTGTTCTTAAATTTAGATCTTAAAATCTAATCTAGTCTGTAATTAGCAGAAACTGGAAAGTACTGTATAAGCAGGCTTTGTTCTTTCTTTAGCAGTTTAGACAGGGTAAACGCACTCTCAGCTGTGGGAGCTCAGTAGTTAATTAGCTAACTGGTTTGATCTGGTTACTATAGTCCCACTTCAGTTTTATATCAATTCAGTTTAGATAGTGCAGCAAATGGTGTATAGTAAGAAAGCTGAGTGCAAGCTTGGAGTTTGGTAAGTGAGGGAGTTCAGTGAAGGGGGAAGCAGGAGTTTGTTTCCCTTTGCTTTCTATCTTACCCTTTAGGACTGGTTCTTACTCTACTACAGGGAAAGGAGCTAACTGTTTGATACAAATCTGGTAAGCGGGTACGTTCTACTCTAAGGTTTAAGACAATACGTAACTTGGTGGTGAAATTAATAAACTATATTTAAAAAACTATATATAAGTAAATAATTCAATTAAGTAGTTGTTTAAAACACATCAAGATGGCAGGGCAGGTGATCTGTCAAGGCTGCAGCATGTGGGAACTCCTGGATTACATTGTGATCCAGTCGATCACGTCTAGAATAAGTGTTTGCAGCTTGATGAACTTTGCTCAGAGTCATTGAGCTGAAGGCTGAGCTGCAGACACTGTGACACATCAGGGAGGAAGAAAGTTACCTGGATGCTTTGTGCCAGGAGGAAGTCACACCTCTCAGCATAGAATCTTCTGATTTGGTCAGGACAGGAGAATGTGACTGCGAGTGAGGCAGGTAAGGGAACCCATTGGGCAGGTGTGTCAGCCTCTGAAATTGTCCGGCAGATTTGAAGTTCTTGCTTGTTTGTATGAGAGTGGGGGCTGCAGGGTGGATGAGCTGACTGACCGTGACACCATGGTACAGAAAGCTTTTCAAGTGGAGGGTGCACATAAGAATGTAATAGTAGCAGGGGACCACATAGTGCTGGGGATAAACGCTGTTCCCCGCAGCAAGGAGTGAGATTCCAGATGGCTGTGTTGCCTATCAGATGGGACATCTGCTCTGGGCTGGAGAGGAAGTTAACTGGGAGAGAGAGGATCCAGGTAAGGTATCATAAACATAGGCAGGATGAGGAAGGAGGTTCTGCAGGGTCAGTATGAAGAGCTAGGCACCAAATTAAGAAGCAGAACCTCAAAGGTTCCTGGATTATTACATGAGCCATTTGCAAATTGGCATTGGACAAATCAGATTCAAGAAATTAATGCATAACTCAAAGACTGTTGTGGGAGAAGTGAGTTCCAGTTCATGGGGTACTGGCATAATTGCTAGGGAAAGCGGAATCAGTAATGTTGGGATGGTCTATACCTGAACCGTGCTGGGGCTGATGTTCTAATGAGCTGCATAACTAGGGAAGTATAGAGAGTTTTGAACTGAATAGTAGGACAAGGGATCAAATTGGGGAAGATATGGTACACCAAACAGTATAGAAAAGGCAAGAGAGGAAGATACTAATATGAAAAATGATAAACAGACCATGGCAGGAAGGGACAGGGAATACAAATCGAGGGTAAATCAGCAGCTAAGGCTAGATGTCACAAAAATAACAAAAATTCAAAACTAAAGACTATCTAAACGCGCACAGCATTCAAAACAAAACAGATGAACTGATAGTGCAAATAGAAATGAATAAGTATGATCTGATAGCCATTGCTGAGTCATTGATACGGGATGACCTAGATTGGGACCTGAATATTGAGGGCTGTGAGACATTTGATGAAGGACAGGAAGTTAAGAAAAAGTGGAGGGGTAGCTCTTTTAATTAACCATGGCATCAGCACATTAGAGAGGGGAAGCCTTAAATTCAGGAAACCAAGATATATAAGCAGTTTGGATTGAGACGAAAATTGATAAAGGCAAGAAGTCACTTAAGGGAGTGGTGCACAGCCCCCCCCCCCCCCCCCCCCAAACATCTAATTGTCACTACATGGTAGGACAGAGTATAAAAGAAGAGATGACGGGAGCTTGTCAGAAAGGTACAGGGATAATCATAGTGGACTTCAATCTACATATACATTGGAAAAATCAGATTGACAAAGGTAGCATAGATGAGTTCATAGAATGTTTTGGGATAGTTTCTTAGAACAGCACATTCTAAGGACAGGCTATACTAGCCCTGATATTGTGCAATGAGATAGGATTAATGGATAACCTCATAGTGAAGGCATACCTAGGTGGCACTGATCATGATATGATTGAATGTTACATTCCGCTGCAGGAGAGAAGAGTGCATCCGAGTCTAGTATTTTCAATTTAAATAAGGGCCATTATAAAGGCAGAGTGTATGGGCAAATGTGCTTAAGGGATGGATCAATAGCAATTCAGTGGCAGACATTTGAAGGGATATTTCAGAATACAGAGAACAAACAATTTCCAATGAAAGAGAAAAGTCCTGCCATCTGCAGTTAACTAAAAAAGTATTAAATTTATAGAAGTAGCATGTATTTGTGTAAAGATGAGTGCCAGCTCAGAAGGTTGGAAAGAATATAGAGAGCATCAAAGAATGACAAGATTGATTAAGAGGGAAAAACTAGAATACAAGAGAAAACTAGCTCGTAATATAAAGATGGAGAGTAAGAGCTTCTATTGATATTTAAATAAGAAAAGAGTTAACAACGTGAGTGTTGGTCCTTTAGAAAGTGCTTCTGTGGAATTGATGATAGAAAGTGGGGCAATGTCAGATTGACTAAACAGGTATTTTGCATTGGTCTTCACTATAGAGACACAAATAACATCCCAGAAATAGCTGTCAACCGGGAAGTGGAAGGGAGGGAGGAACTCAAGAAAATTACAATCACCAGGAAAGTGGAATTGAGCAAAGTGTTGGTTCTGTAGGCTGACAAATCCCCAGGTCCGGATGGACTTCACTCTAAGGTCTTCAAGGAAATGGCAAATGAGATAGCTGATGTATTGGTTTTAATTTTCCAAAGTTCCCTAAATTCAGGGAAGGTTCCATTAAATTGGAACTTGGCAAATGTAACTCCTTTATTCAAAATAGGAGGGAGACAGAAAGCAGGAAACTACAGGCTAGTTAGCCTAATATCTGTCATAAGGAAAATCTTAGAAGCCATTATTAAAGATGTTATAGCAGGGCAGTTGGAAAGAATTAAGGCAATCAGGTAGAGTCAAATTGGTTTTGGAAAAGGGAAATCATGTTTAACCAATTTAATGGACTTATTTGTAGGAGTCACATGCTAAGTAACCAGTACTTAGATTTCCAGAAGGCATTTGATAAGATGCCACATAAGAGGTTATTGTGGAAAATAAAAGCTCAAGATGTAGGGGTAACATATTGGCATGGATAGAAGATTGGTGAACTAACAAGGAACAGTTGGCATAAATGGATCTTTTTCTGGTTGGCAGGGTGTGGTGAGTGGTGTGCAACTGATCGTTGCTTGGGTCTCAACTTTTTACAATTTATATAAATTACTTGGTTGAAGGCACTGCAGGTATGTTGCTAAATTTGCTGAAGACACAAGGATAGATAGGAAAGTAAATTGTTTAGAGAACCTAAGGAGGCTACGATGAGACATAGATAGGTTAAGTGAGTGGGCAAAAATCTGGCAAATGGAGTGTAATGTGGGCAAATGTGAAATTGTCCATTTGGCCGGAAGAATAAAGAAATGTATTATCTAAATGGTGAGAAATTGCATTGCTCTGAGATGCAGAGGGTTCTGGATGCCTTACGTGCATGAATCACAAAGGGTTAGTATACAGGTACAGCAAGTAATTAGGAATGCTAATAGGATGCTAACAATTATTGTAAGGAAAATTGATTACAAAAGAAGGGAGATTGTACAGGGCATTGTTGAGACCACATCTGGAGTATTGTATACAGTATTGGTCTCCTTATCTAAGGACAGATGTAAATGCTTTAGTTCAGAGCAGGTTTTACTTTACCAATACTAGAAATGGGTGGATTGTCTTGGGGGGAAGGTTGGAGAGGTTAGGTTTGTGTCCACTAGAGTTTAGAAGAATAAGGTGCGATTTGATTGAAACCTTTAGGATCCTGAGGGGTATTGACAGGATGTTTCCTTTTGTTAGAGAATATAGAACTGGGGGATCACTGTTTAAAACTAAGGGGTCACTCATTTAAGATGAGGAAAAAATTTTCTCCGACGATCATGGGCCTTTGGAACTCGCTAACTTAAAAGCTAGTGGAAGCAGGATCATTGAATATTTTTAAGGCAGAGCTAAATAAATTCTTGACTAACAAGGGGGTAAAATGTTATCAGGGGTAGGCAGGTATATGGGGTTGAGGGTCTAACCAGATCAGCCATGATTTTGTTGAATGGTGGAGTAGGCATGAGGGGCCTTGCGGTTTACTCCTGCTGCTAGTTTATATGTCCGTAATCAATGGCAAGTATTAAAGATGGGTATATATAAGTTGTTATTTGTGGCAAAAGTATTAATCTCAAATCCAAGCTGACAAAGAGGCTCTGGCAATGGAACTGGATTGTTTTCTTGATTTTAAATGGCAGGATAATTGATATTATACAACTTTTGTGTACATATCGGCATGAATTAATGTTGCTGAAGAAATTATTAAGCCTGTTGTTACAGCAACAACAGGCATTTATATAGCATCTTTAACGTAGCAAAAACACTTTTTATTCATTCATGGGGTGGGGCATTACAAGCAAGAACAGCATTTATTGCCGATCTCTAATTGTTCTCGAGAAGGTGATGGTGATGCTTCATAGGAATATAATCATCTCATCAAATAAAATTACACCAAGCCACAAAAGGTGGCACTGCGACAGATAAGAAAAAGCTTGGTCAATGTGGAGTGTTTTAAGGCATGTCTTGAAGGAGGCAAGAGAGGCGGAGAGGATTGGCAACCTAATATCTATTGTTTATACATTCAATGTAATGCTTTACCTGTGGGAAGGGAAAAAAAAGTTGTGACTTCAACATTTATAAGCTTTGGGAGGAAGACAATTTGCACATTGCACTTGTTAATCTATTCTCTTTGGTAATATTCAAGTGTCAAGCTTTCTTTATCATCATGGGAATGGGGCTGTAATTACAGTGAAAGCATAAATCATTTTTGGATGCCTGTTGGAAAAAGTATAATTGCAATGAAGTTTAGTCTTTTTTTAAGTTAACTAGTACAACACATGATGTTTAATTAATCCTGCAGCAGCTGTGTCAGGCATGCAAGATGTCTGATAATCAGAGGTTTAATTTTAAAGTGATTATACATTTTTTCCTTCATTACGGTGGAGATGAAAAATGCATGTCTTCAGAACAACTTGCTTTGGTTTTAGGCCTTTGACACAAAAGGCATAGACACATCTTCTCGTGGTGACCCATTGATTAGTTAGACCCAGTCTGATCCTGACACTTTAAAAGCTCAGTTGATCTGTCAGCTTGCACAGCAACATTATTCCCCTCCACCCAATCTAATTACACCGAACAAGTGACAAAGGTAAAGAGACCAGTCTATCCTCAATGTCAGTCTGGCACTGCGTAAATTAATTTGCTTCAGGTTTGTGTGTTAGGCAAAGCAAATGAGGATTTGAACATATAAAGACATGGCACAAAGCCAGATTGAGGGGGGAATGGTGGGGGATGGTGGCGGGGATGGTGTCAGAGCGACTGGGAATGATCCACAGTCAGCAATTGAAGCAGTTTTACTTTTTGTGAGCTTAGCCTCTGTATAGCTTGGCCAAAGCCTGTGGTAAGATGAGGGAATCTGCTGACATTGAAGACCGTTTGAAGCTGGCGATAACTGAAGGAACAAAGGTCTCCTCAGCTTCATCCCACCTTCCAAACAGCAGGCAATGGATGATCTCCAAAGCAGTTCTGCCATGCCTGGAATGATCATTTACTGCTGTGGGACCACAGCTCTCGATATCCAAGAGATACAAACCTGCGAAAGCATAGATATCTTAAGATAAACAACTTTCAAATTAAAAGAATCTTAAATAAAGCTCAGCTGCTGTGTTTGTTCAGTGGCAATGCTTTTATTTCTCGCTTCTCACCTGAATGGGAAATGCCAGCAGGGACCACATCAGTTACCTGCCGACATGCTGAAAATGATTGATGAGCTGCCTCAGGCACTGGAGTATACTTTGTCAACCACTCATAATTTATACATCTTATCTCTGTCAGAACAAAAGACTGGATGCTGCTCATGGCCACGGTGGCTATTTGGGTTGTGGAGTTCAGTACAAACTGATAATTTTGATATCCGTCTGCTCACTCCATCATCAGGCCTCACCAGTTTGTCTCTGTTCCTGGACTGTATCAACTAAAATTCTGATTAAAGCAGTTGGCAGCTGGTTCTGGGAAGTGCAGGCTGTGTGGCCACTCTACATGACACAAGGTTCTCTTCCTTGCAGCGGCAGATAAATGAAATGAAGGATAATCTCCCTCCCTGTCACTGTAATACAAGACAATAATCTATCTGAGGATTTGAGATGATGTCATCAATTGTGCACTGGTTTATCAATCCAATCATCTGACCCCAAGATTTGATTATCTCCATAAATTCACTCAGACGCCCCAGTCTTGTTTACTTCATCTGTTTATGTTTGTGGCGGTATTGCGATGCTGATTCCCAGTCCACATTGCGTAAGCCAAGCTCACTTGGGGTGCAACAAAGGTGACAAAACTTATAAACTTTGAACTTTAAATTGGAATTCAAAGCAGCCTTACTGAGAAGGAGAAAACATCAACCAGGTGATTTGCTGTTGATTACGCAAAGACCCCTGCTGAAAGGTTTGTCTGTAGATCCCAGTGAAAACAGTATTGGTGGTGATTGTGATAACCACCACCCTTCCCCACCCCCTCCACAGAATCCATTGAATCCCTGCAGTGCAAAAAGAGGCCATTTGGCTCATCAAGTCTGCACCAATTTGCCAAAAGAGCATCCCACCCGGGCCTATCCCTGTAACCCTGTGGTTAACACAGTAAGAAGTTTAACAACAGGACTTTAACCTGGTGTTGTTAAACTTCTTACTGTGTTTACCCCAGTCCAATGCCAGCATCTCCACATCATGACCCTGTGGTTTGCCATGGCTGATCCTAACCTACACAACTTGGGACACCAAGGAATTTGATTTGATTTGATTTATTATGGTCACATGTATTGGCATACAGTGAAAGTATCGTTTCTTGTGCGATATACAGACAAAGCAAACCATCCATCGAGAAGGAAATGAGAGAGTACAGAACTTAGTGTTACAGTTATAGCTAGGGTATAGAGAAAGAGCAACTTAATGCAATAGGTTGATTGAAAAGTTTGATGGCAGCAGGGAACAGCATGGCTAATCTGCCTAATCTGCACATCTTTGGACTGTGGGAGGAAACCCACACAGACACGGGGGAGAATGTGCAAACTCCATACAGTTAGCCGAAGCCGGAATTGAACCCGGGTCCTTGGTGTGAGGCAGCAGTGCTGACCACTGTGCCACCGTGCTGCCCTAACCATTCCATGGTTGAACAGATTGCCAACAATCTGCATTCAAGTCTTATATAAAATGGTATATGACTGAAACAGCTTTCTGTTCAGGGTGAACCCAGCATTATATTACCCCTTGAGTAAAAAATACATTTTTGAAAAGTCAAATTTGTGATTTGCTTTAGGACATAGGATATAAACCTATATAAATCTATGATTCAAATGTATATTGGATTCTGCTACTTTTTGCTTCCACCCATTATAGATTACAGACAAATTTGCTATCTATTCAGAAACTGTGGATCTATGTCCGAGATCACAAAGTGGGCAGCTGATTAACTATAATATTTGTATTAATTTGAGGTGTTTCAATGTGTTACAATGTAACAAACTAAGAGATTGATTGACTGAGAAGGATTATGTACAACTAAGGGTTTAACAGCACAATTATACCTGTCTACTCCCGACAATGCCCTGACTCCAACTGAAGCCTTCCAGCCCTGGGAATGCACACCCTCGTTTCGGATTGGCCCAGGTTTGTCCGCACGCTCTCCGTTGATTCCGACCCAGTCAGGTGGCCCGCAAAGAATCGCCCATTAAAAGGGCTACTCCTTCCCCCTTGGACTACCTATGATAAAACAAAAAGAAAAACGGTTAACACATAGGCAGAGAAACAACAATATTACAGAAGGGACACCAGGGAAAAACAATTCATAATGTCAGCCTGTCCAATGACTTCCAGACCCACAGCTCTGTCAGTGGTTCTCAGCAGCTGACAACACAAGTTCAATTCCAGCCTTGGGTGACTGGACGGAGTTTGCACCTTCTCCCCATGTCTGTGTGGGTTACCTCCGGGTGATCCGGTTTCCTCCCACAGTCCAAAGATTTGCAGGTTAAGTAGATTGGCCATGGTAAATTGCCCCTCTGTGTCTCAAGATGTGTAGCTTTGATGGATTAGCCATGGTAAATATGTGGGGTTACGAGATAGGGTGGGGAGAGGGCCTGGTTATGATGCCCTGTTGGACAGTCAGTGTAGACTTGATGGGCCGAATGGCTTCCTTCTGCACTATAGGGATTCTATGATTTGTCTTAACCAGTCCAATCCCATGACACTGGGTCTTTGTCCTTCAACCACCATGATGGGTAACTGACTGGTTCCTATAGGATACAGGCATGGAGGTTGTCCTCACTATTCTTAATGTCTCTCTGGTGTACATTGCCAAATTAGCCTCAGAATGGCTAAGACTTGAGGATTACAGTTCTGTCTGAAGATGTTTGAATGTTTCTTCACCTGTCAGTTTCAATCTCCACTTTCAGGGGGCTCCATTAGCCATTAAACAATCTCAATGGGAGGTATCTTGCTAAGTTGGACTGGTAGGGTGGCACAGTGGTTAGCACTGCTGTCTTACAGGTTCAATTCTGGCCTCGGGTCAATGTCTGTGTCGTAGAAATCATAGAAACCCGACAGTGCAGAAACAGGCCATTCGGCCCATCGAGCCTGCACCGACCACAATCCCACCCAGGTCCTACTCCCATATACCTACACATTTACCCGCTAATCCCTTTAACCTACGCATCTCAGGACACGAAGGGGCAATTTTTAGCATGGCCAATCAACCTAACCCGCACATCTTTGGACTGTGGGAGGAAACCGGAGCACCCGGAGGAAACCCACGCAGACACGAGGAGAATGTGCAAACTCCACAGACAGTGACCCGAGCCGGGAATTGAACCCAGGTCCCTGGAGCTGTGAAGCAGCAGTGCTAACCACTGTGCTACCGTGTCATCGTGTTTGTACATTCTCCCCGTGTCTGCGTGGGTTTCCTCCGGGTGCTCCAGTTTCCTCCCACGGTCCAAAGAAATGCGGGTTAGTTTGATTGGCCATGCTAAATTGACCCTAGTGTCAGGGGGATTAGCAAGATAAATATGTGGGGTTACGGGAATAGGGCTGGAAGGGATTGTTGTTGGTGCAGACTCGATTGGCTGAATGGCTTCCTTCTGCACTGTAGGGATTCCATGATTGAGTGTGTTATCCTTGAATCCCCCCTTGAGTCCTCTGCCAGCTTAATCAGAGGGGTTGTTTTCACCATTTCATTTTTTCTTTGCAACGTTCTATGTAGCCTGCTTCACTCTACATCTAGCTTCCTGGTGACCCTTTTTGCATCTGAAGCAGATAAAATTCTTGCCGTGGCACATCTCTTGGGGATGGTCTCCTACACACTGAAAAAATGCCTCAGTCTCTGGTGCTGAACAACTCCTCTTAGGTTCCGCTGCGCCTTTACTCAGGCTGTTCCCAGTAACAACCGTTTCAAACCACAACTGGTTCACCTCACTCTGCATGCCTTGCAGCTCACACATGCCTTGCAGCTCACACATGCCTTGCAGCTCACACATGCCTTGCAGCTCACACATGCCTTGCTTAGCGCACTCAGGAAGTTGGGCCATCTCTGCTGCTTTTTCTAGTGAAATCTTGGTTTCAGCAAGCAGTTTCTTTTGGATGTTGAGGTTGTTGATCTCACAAACCAAACGATCCCTCAACATGTCTCCCAACCAAGGCCCCAACTTGTAGTGCTCAGACAACCATCGAGGTCTTGCCACAAAGCCAGAGACCGTCTCTCTTGGCTCCCGAACAGCAGAGTGGAATTTGTAACTTTACATAATAACAGAAGGTCTGGGGTTATGGTGATCCTTTACTAAATTTACTAACTGGTCGAAGGCTTGTGTGTCGGAAGCTTCGGGTGACGTCAAATTCTTCACCAGATTGTAAGTCTGTGGACTGCAGACTGTGAGCGGCATCACATTCTGCTCCTCCTCAGCTGTTATTTTGTTGGCCGCAAAATCTCTCAATGTACTGCACCCCCACCTCCCCCCCCCCCCCCCCCCCCCCCCCCGCCCCCTCATCTCTACTTGTGGATCAAATGGCTCTATTATCCCAAATAGTGGCATCTTTAAAATGGAGTCTGTACCTTTTCACCTTTGAACTTTGAGTGATCATTCTCCTCCCCCGCTAACTCTGCATTGCGGGTTTTCAACAACTGATCCGGTTTGTCCTCATTGGTAAGTAACAAACGAAAAGATTTATTGACTGAGAAGAACCATGTACAATTAAGGGCTTAACAGTGAAACTATACAGGTCTACTCCCGACAACGCCCTGACTCCAACTGAAGCCTTCCAGCTCCAGGAATGCATGCCCTCACTCCCAATTAGTCCAGGTTCACGCACTCCATTGGTTCCGGCCTGGTCATTAAAGGGGCCATGCTACCACAGTATTACTGTGTTGGTGGAGTGTTTAAAATTGGGGATCCTCGAGGCTGGAATTCGATGAGCACAAGGATCTTTGAGCATAGAGGAATGGGGAAAAATTTAGTGCTGTAGTTTTAGATTGTGGTGAGGGCCAAACATGATGACTTTGGTCTTCGACTGTTTGATCAGAAGAAATTGCTGCTCTTGCAGGACAGGATATGCAGGACAAGTCACCTGATGACGTAGAGAGAGTGGTAGAGACAAGAGTGGTGCTGGCAAGGATAATCTGGGCTTTCATTTGGCCTTTGATCTTTTGTTATACAATTTTGTCTTTTAAAAAGCATTTAGACAGTTACATGGGCAAGATGGGTATAGACGAATATGGGCCAAATGCAGGCAATTGGGGCTAGCTTAGTGGTAAAAAATGGGCAGCATGGACAAGTTCGACTGTAGGGCCTGTTTCCATTCTGTACACCTCTATGATTCTATACCAGCGTGTTCATTTAGTTACTGTTTTTTTTGTTCACTTCAATTTCCTTCGTTTTCCCACACTGCATAACTACACTATAAAGCTCGGCAGTAGACCTGTTAAAAAAATTTTGCCAATATTTTTCTGTAGTTTTCTGCAGTGAGGTGGATGGGCAGGGAAATGGGATTCAAGAAGATGTTTACTGCCGTTCATTAACTTATTGGCAAATTGCATCTGTCATAAAAAATATTATAATAGTGAAAAATTCTCTTTTCAAATTGAATACGTATAGCGGCTGGCTTGTTTCACTCAAAGACTCTTACAGAGACGACCTAAATACTTGCTATCCAGTACTGCATTTAATAGATTAAAAATATAGTTTTTGCTGATTCTTCATTTATATTAGCCACATTTTGACTTTGATAAATGATTATTGAAAAATCTTTAACAGAGTTACTTTCAGTGAAAAGTGAATTAAAGCAATGCCCAGAGTTGTAGTTAGAGGTGATCATAGAATGGATAAACTATATATTTTCTGGATTTTGGCCCCTGTCCACAAGAGCTTGTGCATCTAAATGACAGCATTATCCTGCCAAGGACATTATTTATTGTGAGTAATGTGTGGGTTCATTTTAAATGGGAACTAGGTGCAGTAATTTTCCACACTGCAATACCCTGACCCATTACCAAAGTCAAAGAATGTTCTAATATGCTGTTGCTTAAGCATCTGTTAAGTCTTTGGTAAACCTTTCTATTACAATTATCTAAAAACAGGCCCACTGGGCATGCAGATTAAAAAGGATAAACTGCAGGAATGTCTAAAACTGGAGACTTAGCTAAGAAATTTGCATGCTGTTTGAGCAATGTCGTCCTGCCTTTAGATGGAAAATTTTCTTGAAATTGTGGGATTTTTGCCGTGTAGTTAACAAAATAAAAAGCTTTACATATCATAGAATTTGTAAGATATATATGGAAAATTGCAGTTGTATACTTAAAACACGCAGTAAACATGCTGTGAGGCATACCATTTGGTATTTATGTCTTTTGGAACAAAACATAAAATGTAATGCAGTAAATAAGCATAGTTTATTTATGTATAAATTTTCTACAGTGTGTGTACTGATCTATAATGTTTGGTATTGGAGGTTTGTGGAAATAACAATGAACCGCAGTGAGTGATGAAGCATTTATAAAGAAGAAATTGTCCCCAAAACAAAATTTTTGCGCACAATCTGTGATGCTGCATTTATCACGACACTTCAGAGCTTCACATCTGGTTCTTAAAATGCATAAACTCTTGCAAATGGAGTGCTCTATTTTGTCAAGCATTTTTGTATGCGAGCGAGAAATTATTGTTTTAATCTGAAAAATTTATAACGGTAGTTTAAGTATGCCTCAGCTTGTAACAGTGTATTATGTTAAATCTACATTTTGGAAATATCATGTTTATGTAGCTGAGTGCAACACTTTCCAACAGTGGTTGCAAATCAATAATTGCATCATAGATCATGCTTTTTCATTTTTTTAATAGGCTATACATTCAAGGTAACCAGATTGTAAAGTGTGCAGATATCTTTATAACACCCTTTATATATTTTTTAGTGTGATGTAAACATGTCAAGTGAAAAATCAACATTCATCTTTTCAAGGCTTCAAATAAACTGGTAAAATCTAAATATCGCTGTACTGTTTGTTTAAATAGTCGGAAACCTGACCATAAAAATAAAAGGATTTAAAAGTTATTGGATTACTTTGAAACCAAAACTGGATGAGGACAAAACAATCCAGATGGGAAAGATGCTTTGGTTTGAAACATATTTATGTAATTATTAATTGTTATGACCAGATGAGGAAAGGGGGAATGGCACCCCGATTCTCTCTTCTCCTTTGAATGCGACAGGGATTTTTTAAAAAATGATATGCTTGTCAATTGAGTGAATGTTTAACCGCTTACATGCGGTGACTGTAAAAGACACACAGGCAGGTTTCCTTAAGTTTTTTAAAAAAAAAGAAAAGATAGGTTTTTTTTGTACTTCACCTGGTTGAGTAAAATAATAACACCCCAATTTTCATTCGCACGCACATTCAGTTCACACATACAAAAATTGATCATAAAGCAGGAGGATGGATTAAGTGATTTATTTTTAAACTCCAATAAAGATAAAAGTTGGATATTTCTGTAACCTACTGGTATTTCTGATATGGTTCTTGGTACTTGATTAGATCCAGGCTGAGTTCAGTGGTCCTTCTGGTTTCAGTGTTAAAGGTCGTTTAAAGTAGACTAACAATTTATCATCTAGAGACATCAGCTACTAGGTTGCATTCTTTAAAAATCACTGTTCAGAGTACATGGATAGTCAAACAGCAGGTAGTGCTCAAGCTTGAGGAACAGGTGGAGAGAGAGAGAGGCCCACTTAGGTGTATCATGTTCCGTTTGTTTCCAGATTGGCTTGTTTCTTCCTGGTTCTTGGAGTAAACAAGATTTGTTATCTGAAGTTAGTTTCAATCATGTGACCACATGATCAATACTTCCATGATTTGGTTTCTCTGTAGCTCTCTTTAAGTATCAATCTCAGAGGCAGGGAGGATAGGTTTTGAGTTTTGGTATTTGCACTTCAGTGGAAACAGCTGATGATTTAAATGGCTGGCTGCCACCCTGGCATGCACGAAATGTGTCCTGTCCCCAGTCCCCCACAAAAATAGGAAGTTCCATGTTTGGGGCAGGACTTCCAACTTTTGAGATTTTCACTATTTTTGCCAGGAAACAGCGGCTCTCCATCATAGCAACAATCTGGGCCTGAGTAATTTCAGTAACTATGTATCTGTGTAAAGTAATTGTTTCATTGGCTTCATATTAGTAATTTTTTTAGTTCAGTAAATATCTAAGTCACTCAAAGTACTTCAGCAATCCACTTGACTATATTCATTTTAATTATGTAACACAAGATGTGTTTGTGAACCTCAAATTCTGGCCGATGTTATTCAACGAGGTCATCCATTGGGTCATGGCTTGTTTTTTGATGCTCTCTTTTCCTCTTCATTTTGTTGTCGTGAGTCTCCAAATCCTTCCCACAGACTTTGCTGCCATCTGGTTCAATCCAGGGTGATGGCCTCCAAGACCTGATGTATAAGTTGTGTATGTTCATGCTTTCAGCATGTCTGTGAAGAGCTTCTTCTGTCCTCCCTTGGTGTATCTGCCCTGACTGAGCTGGAAGAAGAAGACCTGCTTTAGGAGCTTGGAATTTGGCATCTGAACTATATGAAGAACTCAAAGAAGCTGATGACGAATGATCATAGCTTCAATGTTTGTGGTGCCTGCTTGTGGGAGGGCACTGATATTGGTATGTCCGTCCTCCCACTTACTATGTAAGATCTTCCGCAGGCACTGTTGATAGGTTGACTCCAGTGCCTTGAGATGCCTCCAGTGCATTGTCCATGTTTCAACTTGCACAGTAAGGTAGGCATCACAACCACATCGTAGACCACGAGCTGGGTTTCAGTTTTGCTGTTGCAATCTTCAAGTACTTGCCTCCTTCAGTTACTGAAGACTGCACCAGCGGATTTCAAGCGATGCTGGAGTTCCTTGTCAATGTCTGTCATCTGTGATAGATAATCTCCAAGTGTTCCACATTTTCCCAGCACTCGTTATGAATCCTAATTAGTGGGACTGGGGTGTGTGCATTTGGAGCTTGCTGATAGAGGGCTTTGGTGTTCTGAATGTTGACAGTAAGTTCCACTTTCTCGTTTGCCACAGTAAATACGTCAATGATTCTCTGGAGATCCATTTTCAACACGGCACTTACTGAGGGATCATCAGCATATAGAAGCTCAATAACTGAGGTTGGGATGGTCTTAGTTTTTGATTGCAGCTATCAGAGATCAAATAGTTTACTATCCATTCAATAAATAAGCTGCACTCCAGGGAGTGTCTCTCCAGTCGGACAGATCATAGCAGCATGGAAGATCAAAAAAGAATTGGAGCAATGAAATAACCTAACCTTAAAGAAGGTTGTAATGGATCCATTGTTAAGGATCCACACTCGCATATCACCATGAAGCAGGTGAAGGATGGAAACTAACTTTGGAGGGCATCCATACTTCAACAGCATCTTCTTCATGATTTCCTCATAATTTACAGAGTTGAAGGAATTTGTCAAGTCGAAGGATGGTATGTAGAGAATTTGATGTTGTTCATTGTGGTTGGCAAGCAGTAAAAATCATGTCGGTCATGCCTCTTGATGGCTAAACCCACACTGAGATTCAGGCAGTTGCTCTCCAGCAAGTATAATAAATTGGTTTAGAAGGATTCTTGCAATGCTCTTTCCTGTTGTGGAAAACAGAAACCTTTGTAATTTCTACTATTGAATTCCCCTTGTTGTTTCTCTTGCTTGAAGATTATCACAATTATAATGTCCTTGAGATATTTGGGATTGTCTCTTCATTCCAGACATGGAGGATGAGGGGATGTAATGTTAGCTCCTCTCCTCTGTGCTTAAAGCTTTCAGTGGGGGTTCCATCACCTCCTGCTTCCTTGTTGTTCTTCATTTGTGTAAAGACTTTGGCAGAGTTCTGAGCTTGTCTCTAACTGGGTGTTGTGGGATGGAGTTGACATCCTAGTAAATGCTCTCTGCATCCTGCCAAGGGTCATGACACTCTTCCTAAATTGTGGTTCCTAGAATTATTCACAATACTCCAGCTGAGGCCGAACCAATGAAATGTAATGGTTTAGGATGACCTCTTTATTCTTACATTCAATGTTCCTTTTTACCAATCCAAATTTCCTGTATACGTTCATACCTATCTTATCAACTTTGCCACTTCCAAGGATTTGTGAACATCATCCCTCAGGACAGCACGGTAGCACAGTGGTTAGCACTGCTGCTTCACAGCTCCAGGGACCTGGGTTCGATTCCCGGCTTGGTCGCTGTCTGTGTGGAGTTTGCACATTCTCTTCGTGTCTGCGTGTTTCCTCCCACAGTCCAAAGATATGCGGGTTAGGTTGATTGGCCAAGCTAATATTGCCCTTAGTGTCCTGAGATGCGTAGTTTAGAGGGATTAGTGGGTAAATATGTCGGGATATGGGGCTAGGGCCTGGGTGGGATTGTGGGCGGTGCAGACTCGATGGGCCAAATGGCCTCTTTCTGTGCTGTAGGGTTTCTATGATTTTCTATGATTTCTATGACCATTTGCTTTTGCACCACCTCATAATACCATTTAGATTGTTCTGCATTTTGATATTATTTGTCCTCAGTGTATTATCACTTCACACTTGACTATATTAAATTGCAGTTGTGATGTTTGCAGCAATCTACTTATGTCCTCCTGAAGTCTGCTACCATCCTCTTCACTATTTCCGAATTGCTCCAATGGAGAGTTGGTGTACTCCTTATACCCAAGTCCAGGTTATTGATACGTAACTAAAAAAGCAACAATCCTGATAAAACATAGGGGACCTCACTGCATGCTTTCCTCCAGTCAGAAAAAAACAACTGTTCACCAGTACCCCGCCTCTTAGCTCTTAACGAAGTACGCACCCAAGTTCCCACCATCCTTCTAACATAATGTGCTTCTGTTTTTCAAATAAACTTGTTATGCGGTACTTTATCAAATGTTTTTGAAAGGCTACATATACAACATCTACTGCACCACCTTAATCAACTCTCCCTATTACTTTGTCAAATAACTCAACCAAGTTAATCAGACCACGTGGCTATTAACAAATCTGTGCTGTCTCTTATTAAATTATACTTCTCCAAGTGAAAATAAACTTTTCTCTATCAGTTTACTTCTGACTTTAGGCCAACTGGTCTACAATTACAGGTTTATCCCTCTCGCATTTTTTGAAAAAGACGGCAACATTTATAATCCTCCAGTTCTCTCTTATCACTCCTATATCCAAAGAAGCTTGCAAGATTTTGAACAGTGCTTTTTCCATCTTCACCCTAACTTTGCTCAGCAACCAAATTGCATCCCATCTGGACTGGGTGACTTGTTAACTTAATGATGGCAACCTTTTAGTACCTCCTTTCTATTTTTATCCTTTCCAATAGCTCTGCTCCCCCAACCCCCCCTCCGCTGCAACATTAGCTTTATCCTCTTTTATGAAGACAGATGCATGTTTCTCATTCTGAACTTCATTAATGCTCTCTGCCTCCACAAGAACATTTCACTTTTTCTTTAATTGGCCCCACCATTCCTTGAGCTACTCTTTTATTTCTGTATATAAGTTGTTGCAAAAATGTAGAATAAATTTGGAATTTTAAATTATGTCTTATCTGATTTCTTCCCACCAACCTGCCAATTTTGCAAGAAGCTAAAATTGCAAATGTCGGAAATTGTTTTGATTGTGTACACTCAGCAGACGGTGTGTTTAGAAGGATGAGGGGGGGATCTTATTGAAACTTACAGGGTACTGCAAGGCCTGGATAGAGTGGACGTGGAGAGGATGTTTAAAGTTTATTTATTAGTCCCAAGTAAGTCACATTAACAAATCTGCAGATTTGTTTCCACTAGTAGGAAAAACTAGAACCAGAAGGCACAACCTCAGGACTATCCTTTAAACAGAGATGAGGAGGAATTTCTTCAGCCAGAGAGTGGTGAATCTGTGGAACTCTTTGCCGCAGAAGACTGTGGAGACCAAGTCATTGAGTGTCTTTAAGATAGAGATAGATAGGTTCTTGATTAATAAGGGGATCAGGGGTTATGAGGAAAAGGCAGGAGAATGGGGATGAGAAAAATATTGGCCATGATTGAATGGTGGAGCAGACTCGATGGGCCGAGTGGCCTAATTCTGCTCCTGTGTCTTATGGTCTTATGAGTGTATGAGTTTAAGAATTGTTATTATTACTGACCTCAGTCATAGGAAAGCAGAATTGTGCATGTGCTTTAAAACTTGTGAATTAAGTTCAAGCCTGTGTAGATTGAAAATACCATGTATTGATATCTTCAATGCTTAGTTCTCTTCTCTACTGAAACTAGTGAGTTAAAAACAAGCTGGCAGATCTACAGTACCTCACTACACTAGCTATATACCTAATGAGCTTTGGTGGTGCATTTAGGCGTTCAATAGTTTATTGGTTATTTTAGCCTGAGTTGGTCAACATCATACCTCTGAACTTACCAGTAGGAATCACTTGAATACAATTAGGTGTGCAGACATCAGCTGATTTTAATGTCTCACGAGTCCAGAGTATCCAAGACCAGCTTATTATTGCTTATACATTGAAATAGATTTAGGCCGTAGTTATATTGCCCACCCCAAGCTTTCTTTCTCAATCGCAATGATTACAATTTCCACTTCCACTGCAGCTCTTCTTGCCTCTCTACTTGAATCATCAACTTCTGATTTCTCTAAATTTCTCCAGCAATATACACTCTCCCACCCATTTACAAGAAAGTTAATTCCTTTCTCGGAGTTACAAAGTGGCAAGCCCTTAATCCATCTCCTAGCTTTCTCCAAAAACCAATTCAAATTCAAATCGAGCCCAATTCATGGTCCCCTCAAGAAAGATATACTAGATCCAAGCTGACAAGTTTAAACATTACACCTGATCTCACGCTTGATCCGATGTTTGATTTTTTAAAAACATTTTTACTCCATTCTTAAAGCTAAAAAGCCAATTGTCAGAGTGGACCGGGCAGACTCAACTGTATCTCTTTGCTTGCTGAAAAATTCAAATTCAAATTGAATCCAATTCATGGTCCCCACAAGAGAGACAAACAAGATCCAAGCTGACAAAATAAGGCATTGCATTCCATCTTAGGCTTGATCCAATGCTTGATCTTAGCCAAAAGGCCGAGAAACTATTTCTTTCCAAAAATAGATTATATTCATAAAATCTCTGCAAGAACATTCCAAATATTCCCAACTGGCCATCACACACACTGCAATGATATTCAAGTTCTTTGCACACACGAAGTAACACTTTGAGGTGCTTCAATACAGTCAAAGAAACATTATAGACATTTTAAAATGGTCCTTAAAATTGGTGCAAAGGAATTTAAAGGTTGTCTACACAGAGCCAGTTGCACTCCAAGGTGCTTCAGAACAACTGGGATGCATGTAATATTCACTGAACGCAGAGAAGCCTTATTCACACTCTTGACCTCTATGGCCTGCCCACACCCAGTGTCTCAATAACTGACCAGGTTAGCCTAACCATTTGTTTGGTGTCACTCAGCCTCAAAATATCCCTCGCAATTCATCATTTCAGTCAAAGTGTTGATCACCCATTCTAAACGTTCCTTTGCTGGCTTGGTATCCATTATGTTGGCATTTATTTAAGAAGCTCCTTGGGATGTTCTGAAAAGAATTAAATAAATGCAAATTGTTGTCACCTTGTATTGATGTAAAGCAGCTTCAGTTTTGTGCCAGCAAAAAAGTAAATATATACGCCCTTGCTCTATATGGATCAGAAAATAGGACTAACCTTTTTTCTGACCTAGATAGCCTAATACCACGTCACAAAGTGCATTCCCCCATTGAACAATTAGAATATATCATAACCTTGTGCTTACAATTTTATGATATAAAATTCCTTTATTTTCCCCTGACTACAACTTATTGTCCTGCTGTCAGTTTTACCACAAACAACTGGGCAACAAGATTTATCTGAGTCCAAATTTTCGTTTTGAATGTCAAGTTGTCTGATCTCTGCCCAACACTCCCTCAGTGCATTAATAATATTGCAATGTGGCAGAGACTGTAACACTACATTCTTCACTCTCTCCTTCTCTATGAATGGTATGCCTTGTCTGTACAGCATGCAAGAAACAATACTTTTCACTAATACATGTGACAAATCAAATTAAAATTTAAGCTGTGGATCTGTCCACACCACATTGCTGTGTGACTTTGTTCCTGATAATCATTGTTTAGTGTTGCATGTTTTTGCAGCCATACGTTGAAGAATGGTAGTTGTGCTGCGTCCAACTTGAATTGCACTTGTGCCGAGGAAAGATCTTTGCTTAGGTGTGCCGCACATGTGCAAAATTTAAATGTTCAAAGACTATTGTGTACATTGTTTAATCATGTGAATTAATTTCAGCTAAGGTTTCAAGATGTCTGTGAGAATTTTTAGAATCTGGCTCGAGGCCACACTTGAGTTGCACTCCATGCAGAGTAAGAGCAAAGAATTCTGTAGGGAGTCTTTCAATGTTTCTCTTTGCGCTTAGTTGGGTCCTCATTTAGGATTTACTGCAGCTGTGACATCTTTGCAACTTCACAGTTGCTGTATAGTGGAAACTACTTCACAGAGACACTGGAGTGGTAGCATAAATACACCCTTGGTTTATTTCCAAATTGTAGGTGTTTGGATTTCATGCCATATAAGGTGCTTCTCCGTGATGACCCTCAAAACTGAGAGCTAATTCTAAAGCACAAGAAGAGTTCTTGTGATATTTATATTAAAAAAACACTGGGATCCACACAAGTTCTTAAAATCGATATTGGAAGGGGAGTAAGTCAGCAGGATCTGCAGAGTTTACAATTGTATGTAGGATGTTGCTTCAAGATGAGTTGTTTTCTGTCTGAGGTCTGTAAACTCAATAAGTTTGCTGTCATAATAGAATCAATGTGACTATGTTTTAAATAGTTCCTGTCATCTCCACTTCAGAGTAATCCATTAAATATGATGAAAGCTAAAAGCTGTAAAGGAGATTATGAATTCTTCATTGGAGTAAGGAGTAGACCTAATATTTTACAACCAATTGTTCGTCTGAGGTAACTAAGATTAAAATGTCTGTTCGGTTCTATATTCCGTATCAAATTTTGAACTGTTGTATGTCACTTTGCCATTCTTACAAGATTGTCCTTTTAGCCCTGTAATATAGACCAGAGCATCTGCTTAAAGTGATTATTCTTCTTAGGCTATAGTATTTCAATGTGAAGGATTAAAACATTATTGATTCATTACTTTTAAAATCACTCTTCTGAAGTTTGACAGTAATATGCTTAATGATTTGTATTAACTATTGGTCTGCTCAATTTTATAAAACATCTTACATAAACTGAAAAAAAAACTTGGATGGTTTAGAATATTTTATTGTATAAATGCTTAGTAGTATTTTGACATTTAATATTATGACACATACAAGCACTCTATCATATCAGTCCCAAGTCATTAATATTTATGATTTTTATGTCTTTTTTATGAGTTTTCAAAAACTCCCTAGCTTCCAGTTCCAAGTTAGAGAATGTAAATGTAGCAGTTGTGATCACTAACGTAACTTCACATGAGGAATAGTCATTATTTAGTATTCATCCATTGTGGTATTGTGTCTTAATATCACTTGAGGTTCCTGATTGGATGTTTCCAATCTTTCCTTTTACTGAAACAGCTGCAGTTCTTACACTGAGCTAAACTCATTTTTAATTTATTGATTTAGAGAAGTTTTGAGTTTCTACTAAAGAATTTACCTGCTTTTTGCCCCAAAAGAGAACTGAAGGAGAAGGCCATTATATCCCCATTAACTGGGAGATACTCTAACTCTCCAAACTATTCATAATAAGGAAATGCTGAAGGCACAGATTTTATCTTCTAATTCTTTTAATAAAGTTACTTCTTTCCTTGACAGATTTTTACAAATTTTATTCAAAGTAGTTTTCTTAAGCTTCATGGACTTGCACTTTATTTTCAATGCAAAGTGTTGTACATTGTGTTGCTTTAGTTTTGGAATTGAGATCTTTCCATAATGCTGTGGTTGTGTGAAAAGCCCTTGTAGAGAAATCCCTGCTGAGATATTTGAGCTTGTTGCCTCTCACTCTTTGTTAAGACACAAAATAAGTTCTTTTTGCTAACTCAATTTTGGCACACTTGACATCTTGGGTATTGAAAGGTTCTTTTTGGTCCCCTTCCCTGTATTCATCTTTTTTCCCATATAGTTTCCTGTCTGACTGTAGAACGTTTTTTCAACAAATGTGTGTTTTCAGCCTCTTTGACCTCATCATCTGCAAATGTCAAAGTGCTAATAAAGCTCTGAAGACATTATAATGACAGGGTTAAATTAAGTCTTCATGTGCTGTCCATTAAGTTGACTTTTTTGTTTTTCACATCCAGCAGCTATATGGATGCATCATGTCTTGTTTGTGGGCAACTGAGCAGACAGGCTTTGTCTCTGCTCATCATACCGGTTAATTCTTTCCCTCAAGTCATTAATCATCACCTCACCTATTTATACCAATGGCAAGTATAACTAACATAGTTAATGCTTCCTTTTGTCTCTTGTTGCTGTCTGCTTTACTGTTGATTACAGCCTCCCAAATTCTGTTTGCTCTCAAAACCAGCAGAATAGCTGAACGTTGCCCATTTTCAAAGTGGTGTTAAAGTGGTTGAAAGCCCTGATTTATGCAGTCATGATGATACTATTTGCACCTGAATGGCAGGTACATCAACATCTCCTTGTAACCGCAGCAGAGAGAGACAGTTATGTCTTTGTTCTCCACCCAACCCACTTGGGACTTGGCAGATCATTGATGGATATTATTATTTCTGATGTTGATAAAAATGTGTGGTGCCGAAGTAAGAGCTCTTATATTTTTTCCAGTGTTGGAATCGCTTACTTTAGTTTTGAGATATTTAGAAATTTGAGGAGTGAGGTCCTGAAATCCTGGCATAAACAAGCTTAAAATTAACATCATCATTGGTTTCTGAAATGCAATGAAAACAGCGGCTAGTCGGTAATTGAGAAGCATGTGGCGCTGTCAGCAGGTGATGGGAGACAGACACACCTGACTGACAGTGTGACAGAGAGCAGAGACAGGGCCCATCCAGGCACTCTCTCAGCCAGAGTGATGAGCCCTCTGGAACACAAATTGTGAATCATCAGAGGGCTAGATGAGATGAGGTCAGGGAAGGCTGCCAGACAGTGTGTAACATGCTACAAATTTCTTTCAGCACTTAGTATTCCACCATGCAAAGCCCTCACTATTAAGCAACACAGAACAGTTCATATCCTGCAGAGGGGTGATAGATATGTCATATCTATGAAAAATTGTTTTGCTTCTGCAGGTGTATGGATTTTTTAAAGCAGCCTGCACATATAACACTTTTCAACACACTTTCCAATAGTGATTTGGCATCCAACCTCTATCAAAGAAGAAATCTTTCACAAGCAATTATGGCACAGAATAAAGGTGATGAAGTGTTGTGTACAAAGAAATGAGAGATCAAAGAGCTGTAATGAAAACTGATTACAATAAAAAGAGACTGGGAATTCCAAAGGTCTAGTCAAGTCCTCATACTAAATGCTTTCTATTTTAAAAACTAGTTTTATAAGGGCATGAAGTAATAGTTTTAAACATTAGTGAGTAAGAAACAGAATCACTTGCTGACATTGCAGGTAAGTTTCTTCCCCTTTGAGTGGTAATTTAAGCCAAACTAATGATGCCTTATAAAATGGAGACCCGAGGTTTCAACTTTCTAATGATGGCCAGGTACTATAGGTTTGCACATACAGTGATGCAGAGAAACAGTCTGAAAGATGCTATAAACTCATTGAAAATATAAATGTAGAGGTGATGTAAATTTAATGTAATAAATATGATGGTGCATTATTTATAAGATGCCCATATACATTGGCTGGAACTTTTGGTTGTTCACGCCAGTGATATCTTCTGGTCCCACTGCGGTTTCACATTCAACAGGAAATCCCATTAACAGCGGGACCAGAGGATCCGACTGCCGGCTAAGGGCGGGCTGCCTCCTGTCGCCACAAAACATGCCGCCGGTTGAGCGGTAAATCCCGCCCAGTGTGTGCATGCAATGTGCCAAATTTTACCTTGACTGATTTCCCTCAGCTCCTACGCTATCATTGCAAGTATTTTTTTTACCGAATCATGGTAATTGCTGGCTGGCCAACCAGCCCTAGTTGCTGTGGCTCTGGAGTCGCATGTAGGACAGATCAGGTAAGGACGGCAGATTTCTTTCCCTAAAGCACATTAGTGAGCCAGATGGGTTTTTCCGACAGTTGTTTTATGGTCATCAGTAGATTCGTAATTCCAAATTTTTTTTTATTGAATTCAAATTCCACCATCTGCCGTGGCAGGATTCAAGCCCGGGTACCCAGAACATTAGCCAAGTTTCTGGATTAATAGTCTAGCCACAATACCACTGGGTCATCGCTTCCCCTATGTTTATACTTAAAATGAAGCTTGTAATAATAATGGCAACTTAGCTAATTGGGCTGAACACTAGTTTAGTAGCGATACATTTTAACTTTATGACTCGCAGAGAATTTGTTATTAAATGTGTGGAGAGAATGTTGTCTGTCCGTAGCCTAAAGTATATATAATATAAAATTTGTTAATGACACCAAACTATGTAGCCAGATGAATTTAAGAAAGATTAATGATATTTGAAGAAATTTGAACCAAAGAAGTACATTACAGTTAAATTGTGAGATAGGTAAATTAATGTTGTGCACATTGAAATAGACAACATGGAAATTGGATTATAAAGTAGTGGAATCAACCATTTACTAAAATTATCCCTTAAAGTTGCGTAATTATCACTAAGGCCAGCTGTAGTGCAATTTATCACAAAAGCATTTGACTAAATCCAAACAAGAAATTTCTACCCACATATTGACCAGGAAGGTCACATTTGCAGTGTTGTGGACAGTGTTGGGTAATTTGCTATCGCATGGAAGTAAATACATTAAATTTATTCCAGATAAAACTCTTAAATTAACTCTTGATTTAGCATCTTCAAAAAGAGCCGAATACTTTTCTGATGGAACAGGTTGAGGTTTAGAAGAAAAATTACAGATGGAGACAAATGAATTCAGAGTAGAAAACAATGGCTCCTGAAAACTGGGAGTACGGAAATATGGCATTAGGAAAGGTAATCTGTTAAGGATGCTAATGTGCATTGTAAATTTAGATAGATGCTGATTTTTGTTTGACCAATCTTCTGAAGCAGGGGACAATGAGGAGGGTAGTTGAGTCTGAGCTCACCAGGAAGCTGCCTGCTGAGCAGTCTCCCTACTGGGAGATCTGTCACTCCCACATACACCGCCCCTACACCATGCGCCCCCCCCCCCCCCCCATGGACACCGTTTGTGGGGACCATCTGCTAAGCATATCATAAATATTTAAATCAGCCTCAGCCTCATGCCCTTCCTGGACCCAAGGCTGATTTCGCTGGCGGAACGGGACCGGCAAGATCTGGAGATGCGAGAACTCCATCGTGAACCTGACTTTTTGCCCCTCACTCATCGTTCCCGCCGTGTTACATTACTTGAGTAATCCCACCCCATGAGTCTAAAAGCATTCAATGAATGCAGAAAGCTTGTAAAACTAACCCATTTACTTCATCCGATCAAATAAGAAATAGTAAATGAGGGATAATTAATCTCAAAGTCAGTTTGAGGATAGCCCAGAGCAGGCTACGTCACTGGGGTGAGTGAGCTTCGGAAGGTTCTCTGATTTCAATTGATCTGGATGCTTACTGAGAGAGTTACTTGCAGTTTAGATCTTGTATGGTTTGCAGGTCACTGAAAGAAGTTAGCCAAAGTAAATGACAGTTAGATCTGCACTGTAAGGAGAGTAAAGTACCCAAGTGATCGTTCAATGTTTTAAATGCAGGTGAAGTTTGATTTCAGTTTGAATTTCCTGAGGGAACAGAAGCTTGCAGATTGTCCAGTTGTTTGAAATTAGTGGGAGAAGCTACAGTGGTTTTTGCAGATCGAGTCTTGTGCCAAAGGAAGCAACAAGCAGATTAGCTTGGAAGTATTGGAAAAGTAACCTAAACGTGGCACTGAGGCAAACAGATAGTAAATCAAGAGATAGTAAATTAAAGTTTCACTTTAAAAAAATTTTTTTACTCCGATCTTAAAGCTACAAAGCCATTGCTCAGAGTGGACCAGGCAAACCGAAATCCATTCCTTTCTTGCTCCAAAAGCCAAATTTAAATCAAATTGAATCTAATTTAGGGTACCCACAAGAGATACAAACAAGATCTAAGACGACCAGATTAAGCATTGCAATCCCATTTTAGGCTTGATCTGACGTTTGATCTTATCCAAAGTCCTAACCTCTGTGAATAGACAGAGCTGAGGAGAATTCTCCAGGAGACTGTGCCATGCTTACGGGTGGTCTCTACAGAAGAACATAACTTTTAAGATTGATGATATAAGAGAATAATTGAGGGATGTAAGAAGTAAATCTGAGTGCATGATGTAGGCAGTTATAAACCAGATAGTGAAGTTCACAGTGCTTATTTAATTGATCCTTTTATATGGAATCAAGTTTCTTTTTAAAAAAACATGAAATCTTGTTGTGTAGTTCTGTTGGTTGAAACAAAGTGTTTGGATTGCTCTTTAAATGTTAACGTTCCCGAACTGGATCGTGACAATTGTCTGACATGATACTGAACTGTACCGACAAGGAAGTCAGAAGCACATACTCTGATCTATGCAGAGAGTATGAGGATAGTGCTTGAGATAGTATAGTTTCACATTCCTGAAAGAAGGAAAGGAAAACTCAGTCAAGTTTCTCTCTCCTGTGTCATTATCCATTGATCACTGCTCGAACTTGCATATATGAAAGTTTCAAAAGAGGAAAGAAACAAGTTTGAATAGCCTCGCAATTCACTAGGCTTGTAAATGTAGTCACTTCAGGAAGGTATAGAAGGATCTCAGCCTAGCACAAATAGTGTCTGCAGCATTTTTTTATTTTAAATACATAATGAAATCAGCTTTCAATACAATTTTAAAGAAATTCTTCAGTCATTATGAATTGTCTTCAACGTACAGGATATACTGCACAATATGTCTGTGTCGAAGGCAAGCTTCCATTGTACCATTGTAGACCTGTCCATTATCAATGAATAGCTGGCACTTTAAAAGCATAGAACAATTTTAGTGAATTTACAACTGTTTTTTGTCACTTCACTCCTAAATACACTGACTACTCCCACAGATTAATCAAGCAATAGTCATGTTCACCAAATAATGCTTTACAGTCAATGTCCCAGACACACCCATCACTATCGCTGGGTATGTGCAGTTCCAAATACAAGGCAGACCCGCCAAAGGTGGCAGCACAATGGTATAGAGTCAGGGAGGGAGTTTCCCTGGATGTTCTTGGCTCTGAACCCTATGAAGTCTCACTACATTCATGTCTCTGGTGGGCAGATACAAGTTCCTCCGCGTACCCTGTAGTACCTCTACTGGTAATGAGGTCTTTTCAATAGTCTATGGAACAGCTCTTTGCAGAGCAGCTTTGTGAAACCATTGTTGATGACATCTTGGTCTGGGGTCATACAATGCAAGAACATGCTGCACGTCTGCGCTTGGTCCCTGACAGAATCAGGGCAATAGAGTTGAAGCTCAACCCTTCTAAATTCAGATTTGGGGTCAGCCAGGCCCCCAATGTGGGCCACCTGCTGACCGCTGATGGTCTGAAGCCACATCCGAATAAGACAATGGCGAGACAACAAATGTCCACTCGTTCAGTGATTCTTCAGCATGACAAACTATCTATCAAAGCTCATTCCCATGATTTTAAATCATCACTCAAATGTTCAACCAGATCAGCAAGAACTGATTTGCAAGTGTATTTAAAACTTAGTAATGTTATGTACTGCCTGTATAGCAGACATGTAAAATAACAGAATAACAATATTGTCACGGTTATAAGGCCAGAATGAAAATAAATGTATTGTAGTACTCTAAAATGGCCTTTTCTATTATAACATGTGACGTAACTGGAATTCTCCATCAACTTGTCCACCAGCATATAAAACGGTGTTGTCAGGAGCACCACAGTGCTGAATTCAGCAAACTCAAGGATCTGGTGTCAGCCCCTCCAGTGTTACAATACTTCAAAATCCGAACACCTGTACTCTTATCAGCAGATGCCTAAGCATGGACTCGGAGCAATGTACATTCAGAATGTCAGACGAGTGGTTTCTGCATCAAGGGCTCTCACTGACACAGAAACTCGCTATGCCCAGATCAGGAAGGAACTCCTTGCCCTCATCTTTGCATGTCAGAAATTCCACAAGTTCATCTATAGCTTCCCTGCCAATGTTGAAACTAATCACCAGCCACACATCACCATCCTTAAACCTCCCCCCCGCCCCTCTCTGTACTGCATTATTACCATGCCTACAGCAGATGATGCTCAAGCTCCCAAGCTACAGCTTCAGTGTGATCTACAAGTGCAGTAAGGAGCTATATCTCGCTAATGCCCTCTCCATCACTTTCTTACCCACCACTGAGCCTGCAGATCATGAGGGGGACATTGAGATTGTGACCATTCAAGTGCTGTCATCCCTCAGAATTGAGGAATTCAAAGCTGCCCAGAAGCTGATCACACTTGCAGTTTGTCTCCAGGGAGTTCAAGGGCTTTGTTCACACCATGAAACTTTGAAAATACAACAAGCAGCCCCTTATATCCACAACTAAATGGTTTGGTGGAGCATGCAGTATGCTCAGCAAAGCATCTCCTTGAAAATATATCCGTGACAACACAGAATTCTTGAAGTTTATTTATTAGTGTCACAAGTAGGCTTATATTAACTCTGCAATGAAGTTGCTGTGAAAATCCCCTAATCGCCACACTACCTATTCTGTGTAATCTGCCAAGAAAAGGCCTGCCCTTGCCAACACAGAGAATGTTCTCTAGTTACATCAGGACCATGATCCCTGTTGCCAAGGCCCTGTTGCAACCCGAAGTGGAAGCAAACTTGAGGGAAACCTTCATGAAACAGCGATAAAGAGGGGAAAAATGCTATGACTATAATACCCACGAACTTTGAACTCTGGATCCAGGCCAGACAGTCAGAATGCAAACTACACATGGCTATGACAAACTGGCAGTGGTCCATCACCATGCCTCCCCAGCCAAATAGTTAAGTGGTCACCTCAAATGGTGCCCTGTATGTCAGGAACCAATGTCATCCGTTACAGGTACCCAAACCTGTAACGGATGACCTGTTACTGCATTCAACATTATTCTTTGCATGCGAGTATGGATTGTCCCAACTAAATGGGGAAGATGTAGAATGTGTATTCATGTATGTGTTGCCACGATCTGTACACAGGATGTGACATGTAAGAGTTCTCACCACTGTGGCTACAGGCATGGTGTGCAAGAAGTACTGGAAATCTTGTAGCAAACTGTTTAAGTTGTAGTCCTTTGTCATCATTCCTACACAACCCAGCAACTTTACACATCCCATCTCCAAGAGCCATGTTAAACAACGTTTCGCTGATCTTTGTATATTTTAGAACAAACAAGCAAAAGTGTTCAAAGAATAGAAGGAAATCACAGTTTATTAATGGCACTATTGATTGTACCCTGGGTTGCAGCCAAGCCCAAGTGATTAGTCTTCTATCTCTGGAGAGTTCAGGACAATTCTGGACAGTTGGGAACCTACACGAGCAGATTGGTCCCCTCCTCTTATGCACATTATTTCCTCGTATTTCATTGACTATAAACATTTTGTGACACCGTCAGATTGGGAAAGGTGCTGTCTAAATACATATCTGATTCTCCTTCAATTAAGTCACTAAAAAGGAAAACTTGTGCTATGTCCAATGAACAGCTGATCCAACTTGATGAAAGTTAAATCAATTCTTGTTGAGTGAACGCTGATCTTAAATTTTGGTATTCAGCTGTATAGACAGGGAAGAGTTCAAACTGATTGGCACATCAAAGCACACAGTGGGAACTTGACTCTGAATTGGAGATACGAAAGTTTGTGTAAAAAAAACTCTCCCAACTTGCTCGCAGTAAAAGCAAAATAGATATTGCATTTTGCACCGTGACAACAAGTGACCCCATTCAGCCTTGTCAGTAAACATACCAGGCCATTTAAAAAGTAAAGACCTTTACACATGGGCTTGGATGCCTAAAGGGAAGCTTATGTGTTCAAGAAGGATTGTTGAAATTATTACAGGATATCACAAAATATAGTTAATTGCAAATGATTAGAGCTGTCTGAAAGCCGATTCTATTACTTTTCAGAACGTGTAATTGCCCAACATAATCCAGTGTGGCACAACCCTTTCATACTTAAGAGATCAAAAAGAGATTTGTAAGCAAAATTCTATACTGCCAGCTCAGCGCTCCATTGAAACAGAATTCAGGATAGTTGTGATTGGTTATGCAATGATTACATGTTGTGCAAATGTTAAACCTCAGCCTAATCCTCCATTTGATAAATACTATTGCTTGACCTTTTGTTTTTGAACATAATGCTAATTGATTGTATATTTTGGCTGTGGGCACTCCTGATAACTTCATAGGTAAATGCAATTTGTGGTTTGGTAGTCAGGCTTCCAGGGTAGGTTTCTTTTAGCTTCAATCCTTGGCTTGTGTTCTGTTGAATGACCTCAGCCAGTTTTCAGGTAGTGTAATCAGTTTTACTGCCCTTAGGCTTGGGGATAGTAAACTCAGCCAGACATTCTCCTCAAGGAGAGGAAAAGGTGATGATTGTACTGGAATTTCAGGCAAGTAAACCTCATAGAATCTCTACAGTGCAGAAGGAGGCCATTCGGCCCATCGAGTCTGCATTGACCACAATCCCACCCAGGCCCCATCCCCACAACCCCATCCATTTACCCTAGATAGTCCCCCTGACACTAAGGGACAATTCAGCACGGCCAATCCACCTAACTCGCACATCTTTGGACTGTGGGAGCAAACCGGAGCACCCGGAGGTAACCCACACAGACATGGGGAGAACGTGCAAACTCCACACAGACAGTGACCCAAGCCAGGAATCGAACGCAGGTCCCTGGCGCTGTGGGGCAGCAGTGCTAACCACTGTGCCACCATGCTGTCTCCTCAAGGCGATAATGCAGCAGAAACTGCTAAATTCTTATATTTGCTTCATTTAAGAAAGAGGAAACATGTTGTGCTTTTGCAGCAAGTATTATGGGAAGATGCTATAATGGGCACTTTGAATGTAATTCTGCAACAAATAAATAAATTTAACAAATGTTCAAACTGGATGATCAGAAATGCACTTAACTTGATCTTTTGAAATAAGTAATGCATTATTTTGGTGAAAATTAACTGATTAACAAATTCTACTCAAGTGATGTGCTTTTTTAAACTAATTGATAAGCAACCTTGTCTTCATATTTTATAGTTTGAGACAGTGACTGAGTAGTTTGAGGGACATTTTTGCATTAAGCTATGTCGCCATGAAACTAAGAGGCAGGTGTTGTGAATTATTAGTCAGTCTCTTCATTTATATATCATTTTTGGTTTTCAGAGTTGTATATACTGTCTGAATCCACCACTCATTTCTTTACAAACTGTCTTACCAAGATGAACCACTGTTGGGTCAGTGGGAGACAGGAATGATTGATGCATTCAAGGTGCCATTGTAACCAAATAAGTCAACTATAATGCTGAGTTGGTCTGCAAGACTGCCAATAAAGCCCAGTAAGAGACTCTCATCTTTCTTTGGATGTTGACATATGCAGCGAGTATGAATGAAGATTGTGGTTTGGAGCCCAAATTGTAACAGCTGCAAAGGACAAATTACCCATGTTCAAACAAGTTTTGTTACAAGTATTTTGCACTGTATTTGGTGATAGGAGGAGTGGAGAGAATAGTTTCAACTATTTCTTCAACATTGTCGATTCGAGCTGCACAGCATTTATGTATTTCAGCAAATGTGTCACGTTGGCTTGTGACAGGAATGGAGTCAGTGCTGCAATGGAAAGTGTTGTAGTTTATAGCTATTTGTTTCCACAATAAGTATAGCACAGTGCTCTTAACCTAGGAATCTATGTCTCACCATCATAGAATGGTATCTCTTTGCCAGGGTGCTGAAGTTATTCAGTGTAAAATCATGGGGGGATGTTGTTTCCTGCTGTGAGTTCAGATCTTGAGTTGTCCACTCCGTCTCTTTGAGTAGCTCGCCTTCAGTGAGGCGAAGAAGGGTTATGGGAAAAAAGAAAGTAAAGATTTGTGTTTATGTGCCATCTGTCATAACCTCAGCTCATTCAATTTATAACCAATAAACCACTTTAGAAAACAAATAGATACTATTACAAGGAAGGAAAGCATGGCAGCCAATTTGTGCACAGCAAGGTTCCAAAAACCAGCAAAGTGATAATGATCAATCTTTATCAGTGATGTTGAGGAATTAAAATCAGGCATGACACGACGAGAACTCCGCTGCTATTCTTCAACATAGTGCAATGGGGTCTTTTATGTTCATTCGAGAGGGTAGATGGGGTCCTTATTCAACATATCACCTGAAAGATAATATACTGGAGTGCCAGCCAAAATTCTGTGCAGAAGTCTCTGGAATTGGACTTGAACCCACAACCTTCTGACTCAGGTGAGAGTAATATCACTGAGCCATGGCTGGCATTGAAGATAAATCATTGTGCCAATTACACACAACAACATTCCACAAACGGCAGTAAGGTAAATAGGAAGACAATCTGTTTCACTGTTGCTGATTGACGAATAAATATTGACCAGGTCACTGGGAGAACTTCCCCTCTCTTCTTCACATAGTAGGTCTCCTAAGAGAGCAGACAAGGCTTCCTTGGAATTTTGAGGCAGCCATTCTTTGATTCATAACGCACAAAGAATAAAAATGTCCGAAAGGTGAGTTTCAATGCTTCCAAATGTTGGGTCTTGGACCTCATTGTAATAGAGCTGGTGAGGCACAAGAGGCCACTGGCAAAGGAAAAATTGGGCTATTTCCGCACCTTCTGGCTTACCACTTGGGTAAGTTACTTATTTCCTTTGTTAGCCATGATGCTGCCTGCGCTGATGGAAACCAACCTCCGAGAAAGGATATCAAGCAGACTCTGACCATTATCACAAAGGGCCAAACACCTTTTATAAGCATGTATAAAGGATACCTTTTTGCCTTAACAAATACTGGGGATATGTCATTTCGGAAAATTTGGGGCCTTTGATGCCAGAAAAACACATGCTCCACTGTGTAATTTCTAAGTCAGTACCTCCAATACTACAGCTCTCCTTTGGTACTACGCTAAATGCCAGCCTAAATTATGTGCTGAAATTCATAGTTAATTATAAACTTATTGGCATGTTTTGTCCTTAACTCAGCTTTAGTTGTCATTCAGTTGATCATCAAACAGGATCCTACTGACTTGCTCATGTTAATTTTCTGCATCCTTGGTTGTGAATAAAAGTTTTTCAGATGTGATGGTAGGATTTTCCAGCCTTTACCACTGGCAGGATCCTCCCTCCAGTCCTGCCAAAGTTGGCCCTGCTTTACGGGTTCCCCGGCGACAGGGTAGGTGAGCCATGCAAATTGCCTCTGACTTCGGCAGGATTGGATGATCCTGCCGGTGGCCAATGGCAAACCATCTCCGCTGCGGGAAAACCTGCCCTGGGGTGGGGGGGCAGGTGGGGGTTGGAAATTTCCAGCCTAGAGCTTGTACCTACAGGGCCCCTGTAGAAACAGTCAATCAAGGTGATATGGGAAGGGATCTGAGTTCAAAACTACATGAGTTCATAGTAGTTATGCACAATTATCTCTATTAAAATGATGGTCTTTCACCAGTATCTATGATGAACTCTTTGCCAGCAGAGAAACCATTGTGACATAATGATGTAAGTAATATTTCAGATTAGTGAAATTGTGATCCTTCGAACCAATGGCTGCCTGGTTTCGAAAAAGGTGATCAGGATTTGTCTGTAACTTCATACAGTATAGAGTCATTAATTACAATGTTAAGAATGTACTCAAAGGACAGAAGAATCGAGTTCAAAAAGAGAGGTTATCCTTTATTTAACATGTATTGTAATCATATGCTCTGTTCTAAAACTGGCATACTTGTTGCTCATTCAAATGAAGCAAATATTTGCCTATGGATAAGATTGATTTTTCTGGATAAGCTAATTGTCAGAATTGTCATATTGAATAAATAGTGGGAACAATACCAAGAATTCAACTCATAGTTCATTGTGTTTTAATTTAGCCAGTTCTCACAAAGAGAATGGAATGAGGCAAATGCGTACATTGGTCTCAAGTTTAATGAACAAAGTGTATGCTTCTGCTGAGAATGCAAAAGGATGGGAACATTTTCTAAAAGCACTTTAGATAATTGGGCCAATTTTGTGAGGGATTTCTGCGGTATAATTATACTTGACACTATTTATAATGGAGCTGTTATTTAAGGGGTGAAGGTAACTTAATAATATATTATTTTACTTTCCAAAAACCAATAACTTTCAATGCATTTAATTATTACTTACTATTTTCACAAGTTTAACACTAATCTTTCAGTAACATTTAATACAGAATAATTTTGTTTGGCGACCAGTCTTTGTACAATAAAGCCAAATGCCATCTCTGATCTCAAATTGTGGTTGACATTTATGGCGAATCTATTCATGTTTTCTTCAAAGACTTTGATCACAGAATAGGATAAAACAAATATTGAATATATTTTTCTGGCCATAGATGCTAAAATATTGTTCCTGAGGTAATGGAAGTCAATGTGAATAATTGATGGCCTCTGGTTTCCTTTTATAAATGTGCAAATAAATCAAAATGACCCCACCCAAAACCATACTCCAGTATCCAGTTGCAAATGCTTTTCCACTAAAGGTTCATTAATTATTACATTGGTAATCAATGATATAATTGTAAGAGTAACCATGGTGCTGTATGGAAGGCAACAACATATTGTGTTTGCAAAGATACAACTCCATTAGGACCTTAATCTCCAAGCACTCCAGTATCAGATTGGGGGGCATCTCAAAGATGCGCTGGGAGGTAACCCCCTTTGGAAATTCACAATTAAAGTTTGCATGGCAAATAACCAGCAGTGCAAACTTCCCTGGACAATTGGCCTGCACTGGCAATCAAAAATGCAGTTTAATTCACAAATTTCAGATGGGTCTGACTGGGTTACACCAGTAGTTACCCAGAAAAGGTTAGAATAATTAAAACCACTTCTCACTTCTGGGTAACTATTGTACAGACACAGATCGACCCCCCCCTCCCCCAAGATCTCTCCCTACCCCCCAACCCTCCAGGGAGCACCCATTACCCCCAACCACCCTTCCCTCCCGACAGGACTCCCCCACCCTGGATTGCATCCCCACAGGACTCTGGACAACACCCACAGGAGTCGCCCACTCTTTGATTCACACCCCCATTCTTTTCCCACCCTCACACGGACAACTCCACCCCTCATCCTGGAGGCCCAACAACCCCTCCTACCTGGCGGCCTGACACCTCTTTCCCCCCCACCCCTCCCAAACCCCTCCCCACCCCCGGTGCAGACTCAATGGGCCGAATGCCCTCCCTCTGCACTGTAGGGATTCTATAGTTCTATTACCTTGATGTTGACCCTGGCTTGCCCGCGCCTGAGTTGGAAATTTGGGCAAAGCAGGTTGTGGAAAAAAAATGCATAAGTAAATTGAGCATGGAGGGCTGATTGCAACTCCAAAGAAATTCAGGTCCCATAACCTTCAGAATTGAATGTTTTCCATTGTGAATATTAGCTTAATAAATTGTCAGAACAGTTTAGTTTCAAAGTATAGTTTTAATTACAGTTTGTGGAGTCACCAGGTTAAGGGAAGCAAGAATTAAATAACTTTTTCATACCTATTATCATCATTACCAGGTTAATTGTTCAAATGGTCTCAACCTTGTCTTTTTAATATTAGCATCAACAGCTGAAAAAATACCTGATAGTTCTTCATAAAGGTGTAATTAAAGAAGTAATCACCCAACCAAAGAAAGAGACATTCGGAGGAATGGCCAATAGCCTGGTCAGAAAGGTGGGTTTTAAAAAGAGTCCAAAAGAAAGAGAGAGGGAGGTAGAGAAGTCTGAGCAGGGAATTGAAGAATAAAGAGCCTAGGCATCTGAATTCATGGCTGATAAATGGGTGGTCAAAGAGCGATGGGAATTCTTTCTTTTCATCAAGATTACTTCAAGCAGAAGTAGCCTTGTAATGTGCTAGATTTCCTTGTGCTCTGGAACATATCCACTTCTACTGCGGGGCAGATTCCCTATCACTGGCAATGCATAACTGTGTCGATAGATCTGGAATTCTCATTGTTGTCAGTGCTCACAATTATTATAGAAACTTTAGAAACCAATTTCTGGCATTGGCACATGTGAGTTTACATGTAGAAACCTGAAAGTTCTGTCGCAGCGACCTGAAAGATTCATTCCTTCAAGGTCCTCACCGACCGTCTCAATAGTGAAATCAATGCAATGATATGAAGTTTCAGCATTCACCCACTAAACACCAGAAAAAGGGCATGATAATTACTGCTGAACAACCTTTCTGGTCCTGAATTATTTTACAAGTGTGGAGTTTCAATCGTTCTGAATTTAATTAATTCTGGAGATTAATAATATTTTTCTTACTTTTGCTGTCTGTCTTTTTCTATCTCTCCCTCTCAACCCCCATCTCTCTTTTGCATTCTGAAGATGGTTTTGGACTGAATTAAATTCAATTTATGCTTCATAGTTTAGACCCTTGTGCTCTTAAGAGTTTTTGAACCAGATGGGTTGGAGAGTCGAAGTCTTCCATAGCTCACAGCTGTCAAATATCCATAGAGATGGTACTGTGCTGGGAATCTCGAAATAGCGCAAGTTGTTGATCCAAAGCTTGACAACTGTCTGTAGACAGCCGTCATTGTGATGAAGGACATGTGCTCTTCATTCACTACCCACTGGAAAATCTTGGCCTGGTTTTTTGAATGTTTCTACATGGGAAAGGTCTGACCAGGCCAACAAGTGAACTGCCCGTGCATTTTAAACAATGTTGGTAAACAGTGTTATCATCTTCTCATGATATCAGGAAATTGGTAATTCTTCAGTGGTTTCCTGTTCCTCCTGAAGCAGTAATGTCACTAAATTAATATTATGCATTGTCACAGAAGCCATTGCAATCTTGTAATAAAAATGGACCATATGCAATCCCAACACTGAAATGTGAACTCTCACCAACCACTTTTATTTTTAGTGTCGCAAGTAGGCTTACATTAACACTGCAATGAAATTTCTGTAAAAATCCCCTAGCTACCACACTCTGCCACCTATTCGGGTACACTGAGGGAAAATTTAGCGTGGCTAATGCACCTAACCAGCAAGTCTTTTGGACTGTGGGAGAAAACCGGAGCACCTGGAGGAAACCCATGCAGACACAGGGAGAATGTGCAAACTCCGCACAAACAGTGACCCAAGCCAGGAATCAAACCCGGGTCCCTGGCGCTAAGAGGCAGCAGTGCTAACCACTGTGCCTCCATGCCGCCCACTGTAGTATATATGGGAAGAAAAAAATCAGTATCATCACTAATTTTTATAATTTAACATTAAAGCATTTAGTTTGTAATTGAAGCTAAAATAACTGATCTTAAGCACAACAGAAATAGAAATACTACAATTGGCCTCAGCATCTCTGACTGTCAGAGGGGATTATTGATTATTTTCTCTCATTCAGGTCACGACTTGTTTAGCTTTGCAGGAAGTGAATGCCTGTTTGAGCTGGAAACAGGATTTGATTTCAATTGGTTGCCACCCATGATGGAATAGCCTACTAATATTTTCTCAAGATTCAATCTATCAGTAATGGTGGAAGTAATTAGGTATTGGAGATTTCCTGTATAACAGCTTCCCAGCAAAGTCTTCAACAAAAGGGAGTAAAATAAAATGAGCTCTACCCTTTTTATAACCAGCCATTTCTTTCCACTCATCAACATATTCCAAATTATCAAAAGAGTTTGGTCAATTCCCAGGAATCAAATTTGACCTCTTCAAAGTGGATGAATCCGCACAGAGATTTCACATGGCCAGGATCCCGATAAAGGAGTGACCTACACGCTGCTCCCTCCTGACCAGCATAGCTTCTGACTGGGACCCATCCAGATTCAGCCAGTGGCAAGTAAAATAAAAATGTGTTCTTCCATTACCTATTTCAAATGTATCTAAGGTCCCAATTCAGCAATTTCCAAGTTCTTGACAAGCATCTCAGGTTTCTACAGGCAGCCCAGAAGCTAGGAATGCATCTCAAATGCCTGCAGCTGTCCAAAATTCATGAAAAGCTCAATTTTCCCAATCCAAGGCAAAATATTGGGCAGCTTTACTCTGGAGAATAATGGCCTAGATTCTAGTCTCCGCCCTCACTATTTGGCTGCTATTTTACCACAGATCATCCCAGTGAATGCCTTCGCACAGACTGTCCTTTGATTGCATTTCATCCAATGCAACATAAATATATAATTAACTCAGTGCAACATCTCATGTTGAAATCCTTTGAAATCACTCTTCGATCACCATTTGAATCACTGAAGAATTCCCAATTGCCAGGTCAGATCACACGATTGTATTAATCTTCTTTGTCTTCTTCTTTATCATCATCATTTTCACAAGTAGTCATCTTCGTAATGTCAAGTGCATATGATAGTCTACATTTTAGAAATTAATTTTGGCAATATTGGAATTGATTTTCTTGCACTTATCTACAACTCATTGGCACAGTGCAGAGGCTGCTCACATATTTCTAACCTTTAGTGAATGTTTTTTTCACCTTCCAATATCTAATTGTTCCATGTCATTTGGATACTGTCCTTGAGAGATTTATTTGTACACCCATCCAAGGGCTGAATGATACTCAGAAGACTGCTGGGAATACTTTGATATTGTTTGATCTCACATCACTAACTACATCATTGATAAGGTTGGTTTTGAACATGAACCAAACAAGCAAACTTTATTCTTTGTGTTGTTTCCCTGGTCTCAACTTGCACAGTTGTTTGATCCATTTCATGCAATCACTTTCATTGACCAGCCTTTCTCATGAACATTGATGGCGACACCTTTCTGAAATATTTCCTTGGGGTAAATATTTCATTTGAATCTCATCAACAGCTTTAATTGGATGGCACGCACCATACAAAGTGGAACCACATGAACTCCATCTTCTCATGGCCAGTGATCTTTACAAAGGCGGTTTCTTCACCATTCCTGATAGTGGTCTTGTTTGCTGGCGTGCTGGAGTTCATCAGTGTTTTGTATATAATTCCAATGCAGGCCAATTGATATATATTTTTCTCTTGATAATGAATGACAAATTGGTGGGATTTAGTGAGTTTATCATCAAGTTCAGCTGGTGACGCTGTGAAACTTTCGTTTTCTGATAGCGTACTAAATCGTGCCTTTTCAGGAATCTTGCGAATGACCTGGCAATGTCCTTGAATGCTGGGATTTCATCCTCCTTCACTTCTCTGAGGGTTTGAAGTGGGATGGCTCTGTGGGTGATAATACCATTTTGCTAATGGTCGTTATCCATTCGTTCCACTTTTTTATCCGATTTATATTCAACTGTGTATTTGTTATTCTTTTTCAAGGGCATCATGATAGATCATTTGTAACACATTACGTTTGTCAATTAGCTGGGAGATGGCCACTAAAATTGTCGAAGGAAAAATCTAAAGGTCCCTATGCAGGCCTTTAAACTAATGAACCATAGTAATGACTGGTAAGTAATTAATAATTGCAACATGTTTTGAAGCCTGACGAACTAGTGTTATGAAGCCATAGACTCATAAATTGTGCTTTATAAAAATGACTGAATTTACTGACTGGAAATCACTAATTGAATTTTTAAAAAGTCTAAAGTTACATTCCAGTAACCCGAGATCACAATCAAAGGTGGCTGAACATTTGCATCACTGTCCCTTATATATTCCAATGTCATTGAAATGGTGACAACCTCCTTCCAAAACCTCACCAGTAACAATTGCCTTGAAGGATTATGAATGGAAGTCATCTCCTACAACAATAACAAAGCATCCAGACAGTCAGTTGGGTACACAACTGGGTGGAGTCAAACCATTAGATGTAATCTCATCATGTAAAGCAGACGTCTAGGATCCACTAGCCGTAACCATATTTGGGACACTGGGCAGTTGGAGAGATGGTCATGTGACAAACCAGCTAATCTTTGTGGGCTTAAGCACTTGTTTTCTCTGCAGACCAATGAGATGCTAAAGAAGCAAGACACTGAGGGGGTTCCTTTACTCTTACTCCATTCAAATTGCAACTTTTGATCAGCATGTCTGCTGATCTTAGTTATCCACCTGTTGCAGAATCATAGAATCTGTACAGTGCAGAAGGAGGCCATTCGGCCCATCAAGTCTGCACCAACTGCAATCCCTCCCAGGCCCTATTCCCATAACCCCACATATTGCAGGCAAAGACCTTTTTAAAGAACTCAACCCAGCAGCTATTATCTCCAGAAAAATAGATTATTTATCCATCTACTTCTTTAAACTGCCTCCATGCCAAACCCCAAGGACCATGAAATTCAATGTGAAGCCAGCCAAGTCACCAACTTTCAAGAGCTACATACTCTTTAACTTTACCGGACTTTGAATCTATCCTCCCGCTCTGTAATCTATTTGAATGTGTGTGAAAGTGGATGCATTTTTATGATTTTTCTTAGACTGGGTTAAATACAATATATACTATTCTCTTTTCTTTCTAAAAAAACTCAAGGAAACCTGGTTGTAATTTTCACAACACATGAACAGTTAAAGACTCGCTGAACTATATGCTTTAAAGAAAACTTGTTGCTGTCAAATGAGTAGAGGAAGGGGGAGCCATTCCACCTCCCTAACCTGATTGTAACGCTATGCTCAACTTTTGTGCGAGGTTTATGATAAATTGTGTTATTGAAGCCAAATGTTATGTGTTGACTTTAACATGAGATCAACTTTTACATAAGTATATATGATAACAAATAGTGCTCACTACAGTGGTCTTAAGAGTGTCTTTGTTAGACATTTGAAATATATTGGCTTTTTTCCTTACCTGTTCCACAGGAAACATTCAGATAATTGTCACAGGTGACAGCTTCATTCCCAGTCACAATCAACTTCTCAATTAAGGATGTATGAAACCTTTCGACATCCAAGAGATAATTCTATCTCATCCAGCAAGACCTAGTCCACATTTCCTCAAGATCAAACCATCCACTAAAAGCTCCCAACAGGAACTGACAACCAACCCTTGGAGCCATACCGCCATACTTAGAACCCCCACCTGTCACATCTCTCCTCTCTGTACGAATATTTCTGGATCGAATTGGAAGGAAACTGGAATATCCTTTTGCTTAGATTAAAACCTTCAGCGAAACATTACTAAAGCAAAGTCTGTTTTTGTTTAAAACAGAACTTGAAATCTTCCAGAACATTGTTGTCATCTGACATTTTTTTATTCCTCAGGACTTTGGTTTCTGTTACTTTGATTTCTTTTTATTACTCTTACTCTTTTAGGCCTAACCCACATGCTTCAAATCTGAAAACATTAGAGTATTTTGCGACTGAGGAAAACTGAATTGATAGCAATGTATTAAACTCTTCCCTCCCACACACAAACACACACATACACAAAATGTCTTGTTAAGTGAATTGTTTTGGTTGGTTTTATATTCCTGGTATTGCAGTTACAATTCTATTTTTGAGATATATATCTGTATTACCAACTCAATAGTTTTCTGTATTGACATACATGTCATTAGAATTGGTACCTCCCTTAATTTTGAGTGGGTTGTTTGGTAGCTTTAATGATAAATACTGAAAATTAAGTGGCTGACTTTTAAAATAAAAGTTAATTTTCTTTGCTCTATACTTCATGTTGTGAGGACATTTATCATTATAGATTTTTGAACAAATCTCAGAACAGCTTCAATTATGAATCATAGAGTGCAGAAGAAGGCCATTTGCCCATCGAGTCTGCACCAACCACAATCCCACCCAGGCCCGATCCCCATAACCCCATGCATTTACCCTAGCTAGTCCCCCTGACATGAAAGGACAAATTAATGTGGCCAATCCACCTAACCTGCATATCTTTGGAGAGTGGGAGGAAACCGGAGCACCCAGAGGAAACGCATACAGACACTGGAGAATGTGCAAACTCCACACAGACAGTGACCCAAGCCGGGAATCGAACCCAGGACCCTGGCGCTGTGAGGCAGCAGTGCTAACCACTGTGCCAACGTGCCGCCCACAAATGATTTCTCCCGTTTTTATTTTTTGGACTTTGTCAGCATGCCCCACATTTCAAAAACAAATAAAACAAAATTCAATTCAACTTGTTTTCAATTTTTGCAAAGTGCCCAACTCTTGAGTTGACCTGAAAAAATGGTAACAGGCATTTTCCATGAATTTCTGAGGTTCTCGTGGTGATGGTGCCCTGACAATACTATTAGGGAGGGAATGCCAAGATATTCGCTCAGGAACAGTGGTGTATTTCCAAGGCAGGGTGAAAATTATGGAACAAAAATAGAAAATGCTGAAAAAGTAAGAGCAACAGTTAATGTTCAAGTCCAATGTGACTTTTCTTTGGAACTACGAACCCAGTAACATATAGTGGAGCCTTATATATAGTGAAGAGGAAATAAAGAAAGACTAGCATTAATACAATTTCCAATGAATGAAATACGTTTGAAGTGTGACATTTGAAATGTAAGAACTACAATAGTTTATGTACAGTAAGGTCCCATAAACAGCAACAAGATAATTGACTAAATATTCTGCTTCAGTGATGTTGATTGACATTGAGAAAAACTCCTCTGCTGCTCTTTGAATAATATTCTGGAATCTTTTATATCTAAGTGAGTGGCAGATGAGGCCTTGGTTTAATATCTTATCTGAAAGGCCACGTGAAAATATCAGCCTGAATTATATGCTCAAGTCACTTGAGTGGGGCTTAACCCCACTATTTTTTGACTCCAAGGTGAGTTCTGCCATTGAACCAAGTCTGACAGCTTACAAGGTGAGCCACTCCTCTGAGTATCCATCCTTTGAGCTTATAGCTACAGTGTTGATGACTGGTTCAGTTAAGCTTTTAGTCAACAGTGATCCACATAATCATGATAATGGCGTTGAAGGATGGGGGAAGGTGACTTGGCATTTTTTTTAAATCCAGGAAGGCCAGAAATGCCAAGTAATGTGATATGAATGTTATCTGCCATTTATAAGCCCAGGGCTGGATATTGTTTAGTGTCGACTGACATCAGAGGAGGTAATAATGCAGTCAGACACTGGAAGCATCAGTGAGAATAGCTCATCTTCAATCCTTATGATGGGGGAAACAGCATGGATGAAGCAGCCAAAGATGTTTGAACTAAGTTCACCTTCCTATGGAACTCCAGCAGTTCAGTTCTGGTGTTGGGATCATTGGTCTCTGACACAACATATGTGCCAGATACAACTGCAGTCATTGGACCATGATCACTTTGACTTGATTTTCCCTCAGTTTTGCTCGGGCTCTTTGCTGTCCTATTTAGCTGAATGCTGTCTTGATGTCAAGAACAGATTATTGACCTCTCTGGCTTGATGGTGATCACAGTGTGAGAGACGTCTCAAGCAATGAAGTTACATGACCTGCTGCGTTGGAGTTTTAAGCTGCTAAATCAATCCTTAGTTTGACCCATTTAGCACAATCACAATGCGTGATGGAAAGTATCATCACTGTGGAGATGTGACTTCAGAGGATTGTACAGTACCAAAACCAGAAAATGCTGGAAAATCTCAGCAGGTCTGACATCTGTGGAAAGAAAACAGATCCAACATTTTGTGTCTGGGTGACCTTTCATCAGATCGGATTGTACAGTCGTCACTTCTGACCTACACTTTCAAGGGTGAACATGTCTGCAAGAGGTAGATTGGTGAGGATAGTAGATGATTTTCTAGAGTTTGTTTATACAATTTGACATCACCCCAGTCAACAACGATACATAGAGTGCATTTAGTGCAGTAAAAACAGCCCAAACACACCTTGCAGGAGCATTATCAGGCAAAATGTAATGCTGAGCCATGTAGAGATATTAGAACAGATGACCAAAAGATTGGTCACAGAGGTAGATTTTAAGGAGTGACAATAGAGCGAAGAGAGGTAGAGACAACTATGTCCTTCTGGGTTCAGCTAGTAATAGCGCCAACAAATCTGTCTTGGCATTGAACATTGACATACCAGGCTGCATTTCTTACCATTATGTTTCCCTCAGATTTATTTCCTCCAAGTTATATTTAATGTGGAAGAGTAGCAATGCATGGTGGTGGTGGAATTTTGGTGGAACTTGGTGTACCAAGTTGTGGTATATATTAAGAGGAGATTTATTTGACCATGTTTAAGCTGGAACAAGGAGATATCATAGGTTGTTTTATAAATATTGTTTATGCCCATGGATTAGCATGAGTTTGCTATCTTGTAATAGTAGACAAAAATAAGTAACATGTTGGAGCAGTTAAAACTGTATAAATACAGTGCAACCACATTTCTGCATATAGAGAATAATAGTCTCAGCTGAAATAATAAAGTTAAAGTTTATTTATTAGTCGCAAGTAGGCTTACATTAACTCTGCAATGAAGTTACTGTGATAATCCTCTAGTCGTCACATTCCGATGCCTGTTCGGGTACACTCAGGGAAGATATAGCATGGCCAATGCACCTAACCAGCACGTCTTCCGGACTGAGAGAGGCAACCAGAGGAAACCCACACAGACACGGGGAGAACATGCAGACTCTGCACAGACAATGACCCAAGCCAGGAATTAAACCCGGGTCCCTGGCGCTGTGCGCCTGCAGTGCTAATCACTGTGCCACTATGCTACCCTAATAGAGAATAATGGTTTCAGCTGAAATAATAAAGTTAAAGTTAATAGGGAGCAGAGTAAGGAAGGTTATGTAGAGCAGCATTGGCAGAGATATGAAACAGGCTGGTCGTAAGTTTGTTGAAACTGTGATGGATAGGGTTTCTACAGAATTATGTAGACAAATGTATGTATTGTGACTTTCAATTTTGCTTAATAATTAGATACAATTTGCCTAACAGCCAGTCAAAATCGTGTTTTAACTTGGCAAATCCAAACATCTTGATGTTGGTCCCTTGGGCGGTTCCCTGTCTGGATAAAATGATAAAATAATGATGCACAAAGCCTTATGAGTAGGAGCCAACTACTAAAGACAACTTATATGGCTGAGAAAGTTGAGATTTTAATTTTATTTTTAAAAGGGTTTATAACAGTGGTTCCCAAAGGGCGCCACACTGGTGCGGCAAGAGAGGATGGCAAGTGTGGCGGGAAGATTCAAGGACAATCGAAGAAACATTTAAACATGGATTAGATATTTTTCTAAAGTGATTGTTTTATACTTTCTGGATGTCCCATGATCATATTATAAAGTAGTTATATTATAAAGTATGTTATGAATCAAGCACTGCTAGGAGTTGTTTTCTTTTGTTTTTGAATGTATTTCTTATCAATAAAAAATTTGGTGTGGCGCGAGCAAATTTTTATTCCAAAAGTGCGGCACAGTGAAAAAAGTTTGGGAACCACTGGTTTATAGTCTGAGGCATAGGGAAGCACCCATGCATATAAAGAAACAAAGTTTGGACAGCTTCTGGCCACGATCCCCACAGCTATGGCAGTGATTCCATTTGGTATCCGGAACACATTTACCTATGGATCAAGTACAGATATTGAGATTATGAACTGAGTGATTGACTGTTGTAACCAGCTCCTCCACAAAGGTCAGTTTAAATGCACTTTCAACTTCAGTCAGGAGTTACATGTATCTAACTAATAGACCTTAGAATGGGAGGAAATATTCACTTTATGAGATACGGTTGGGATGAGGCAATGAGAGAATGATGACCAGTTGTAAACTTAGATTCTACAAAAGTTTGTTGAAATCTTTTAGGTGTATTCCTTTAAAAAAAAACTTTATGACAATTCCTTCTGTGCCTGTTCCTACAGATGGTATGCTTAGAAATCCAGGCCTCTCCTGGCTTGGCTTGGACTTAGCGTTCACGTGGTGCAATCTGTGAGCACTAAATGTAATTTATTACCACTCTGCATACCGTAATGGAAGCAAGATGAACTTTTAACAATGTGCACATTGTATCATTCTTGCTTCTAGGGGAATAAATTGTAGTATGCTGAGCTTGATGCTGTCATGGGTTCCAGAAAAAGGCCCCGGCCAAGCTTGGATGTATGCCATGTTGATGTACAGATGCATAATATACTGTAGTGTAATAGGAAAGCCCTGCTGGTGAACTGCAGCGGTGAAACAGTGGTTTGATGGAATGATATATTTTCAGGTGCATGGATTTCAAATGTTTGTATGGTCAGGGGAGATTTTATATTTGTTTAGACACAGTAGGACCTTAGAAATACAGCATTGTTTTACATCAAGGCATTGATAGCACAGATTAGAATAGGGTAAAAGCATTCTTTTCCTTTGTATAGTGGTTTGAATTTTGCTCCTGAAAGTAACCACTGCTTTGTGATTGTGATATTGTGAGTTTAAAATTATAATAATTTAGAGAGACAGTGGAAGATTTTTGAGTTTTTTCTCTTCATTACTCCAGCGGTTGGAATCCTCTGCCAGGAGGTCAAGAAATGGAGTAATCCAGTATTAAAAAGAAACACCTTTTGTACCATCCCACCATCCCTTTTGTGTTGTGAGTAACCCAGGGATGGAATCATAGCCAGCTAGAATTGACTGAGGAAGGGTCATTTACCCCTGTTGCTGTCATTTATCTTTGTTGTTAACCTGTCTTCTCAGCCTCTGACCAGCAATCTTATTAACTGATCAAACAGAAAATATGAAGGAAATAATTAAAGGCAAAAGGCTAAGTTTACATCCAATTTTTTTCTCCTTTGCTAAAGATGCCAGTTCTTTTTGGAACATGTTTTCACAGGGATTAGCTTCCTTGATGTACTGTGATATCCTGCTGATGTGAGACTCAGTGGTGAGAACTGACTGGAGGTCGAGCAACATCTAGTCTGTCCTCAGTTGAAGTCATGATGTGGAGATGCCGGCGTTGGACTGGGGTGTAAACAGTAAGAAGTTTAACAACACCAGGTTAAAGTCCAACAGGTTTATTTGGTAGCAAAAGCCACACAAGCTTTCGGAGCTCCAAGCCCCTTCTTCAGGTGAGTGGGAATTCTGTTCACAAACAGGGCATATAAAGACACAGTCTTGGTCAACATGTCATTGATGAAGACGAACATCTCGCCAAGGCCATCCCCACACCCCCACTTCTTGCCTTCAAACAACTGCACAACCTCAAACAGACTATTGTCCGCAGCAAACTACCCAGCCTTCAGGAGAACAGTGACCACGACACCACACAACCCTGCCACAGCAACCTCTGCAAGATGTGTCGGATCATCGACACAGATGCCATCATCTCACGTGAGAACACCATCCACCAGGTACACGGTACATACTCTTGCAACTCAGCCAACGTTGTCTACCTGATACGCTGCAGGAAAGGATGTCCCGAGGCATGGTACATTGGGGAAACCATGCAGACGCTGCGACAACGGATGAATGAACACCGCTCAACAATCACCAGGCAAGACTGTTCTCTTCCTGTTGGGGAGCACTTCAGCAGTCACGCGCATTCGGCCTCTGATATTCGGGTAAGCGTTCTCCAAGGCGGCCTTCACGACACATGACAGCGCAGAGTCGCTGAGCAGAAACTGATAGCCAAGTTCCGCACGCACGAGGACGGGGCCTCAACCGGGATATTGGGTTCATGTCACACTATTTGTAACCCCCACAGCCTGCTTGGACCTGCAGAGTTTCACTGGCTGTCTTGTCTGGAGACAATACACATCTTTTTAGCCTGTCTTGATGCTCCCTCCACTCACGCTGTTTGTATCTTAAAGACTTGATTAGCTGTAAGTATTCGCATTCCAACCATTATTCATGTAAATTGAGTCTGTGTCTTTATATGCCCTGTTTGTGAATTCCCACTCACCTGAAGAAGGGGCTTGGAGCTCCGAAAGCTTGTGTGGCTTTTGCTACCAAATAAACCTGTTGGACTTTAACCTGGTGTTGTTAAACTTCTTACTCAGTTGAAGTCCACAGACTTCGTTTCTGACCAAGCTTCTTTTCCCTTCTCCAATCCCGAACTTGGAATGTTGTTCTGACCAATTGTAATGTCCATGCTCCTGATCTTATTGTGTTGGTATTACATTCCCCACTGTATCAAGGACCCTACTAAAGACCAATAGTTCCTACTTTGATGGACTGTTTACCAGCTGCACCTCTGCCAGTGTCTGAGAAAATATCTATCAATGTGTGTGAAGTCCACTGAGAACACTAAGAACATATTTAAATTTAGGTACATAACAAAATATAGAATAATAAAAAAGCCATTTGGTTCATCCAATAAATCAAGTAGACCTTGGATCTCACAAACCTATTTGATCTCTTAAGGAAAATAGAAACTTGCCACAAAGCTTCCAGCGATCAAAATAACTGAAACTATCTTCCTGGATCCTCCTCTAAAAAGTAAATAAATGAAAACTTCAGCACAGCTTGGTTGGAGAAAAAAATTAATCAAGGTTCAATTTTATTCTGTATTCAAATGCAATGGATGGTGTCTGAAATGTATAAATATGTATTTATACCGGTTCACTTGTCTAAATGCTAATGTTGGGAACCAGTTGAAAACTTCAGTGCCAATTATAGAATCTGTAAGAATTTAGTTTCTAGCTTTACTTTCATGCTATCATTGTGACTTGATCGTTCTTTTAACTTTGCTCACGCCTTTTGAGAGACACGAATCTACATTTGCCTCTTTAGGATTGAAATTCCAATGCACATCATACCAGTCCTGGTTTAATGAGATTCTTACTTTCCTACATTGGAGAGAAGTTTAAACACTCTTTTACATTTGTCATGCCCAGTAAAGGGATGTCATATCCATTACTTTAATCATGGACTGTATTCAGTACAGAGTTTTCTGAACTGCCTTTTCTTTTTAAAAAATGGACATTAAAATGCTGCTCAGCTGGCTGCCGAGGAGATGACTTTTGCAATTTCCAATGGACCAAATTTTCAATTCCCACATGGACTCAGAAGTATCTCAAGTCTCCAGATAGTTCCTAATTGAATGACCACGGGTGAAGTGCCTCCCTTGGCTGGACATAACAGGAAAACCATTTGTAAAATTCACACCTCTTATTGTTGTGGACCTACCGAAACGCAAAGTGAATGGACTCCCAGACCTTCTGCCTTTGATCTTGATGCATAACAAAGAGAGCTGCAGAAAATAGTTAAATGCTAAGTAGCTGTGGATGGCCACCATCCATCCCCCATTGAGTAGCAATGGTTTCCAACTTCAAATCATTCTGGGTGAATAATATAAGTACTGATCAGGTGATCGATCACCTGATTGAAACTATCTTTGTATAATCAATCAAACTTACTCCAAACACCAGGGAGAAACCAATCATTCTGCAAATAGCATAGTAAGAAACAGCAGCAGTGGCAAAGGCAGCAATATCTATGCCTTAAAATTGGAGACTGCAGCATCGTAAAGTCTCCAAGCCTGTTCCTTTTCAAGTCCACTACTACATAAAACTGACTTCCTAATAATAAGACTACAATCAACTAACTTTATGACCTGTTGGAAATCCACCTCTTTGAGGGAATCCTGCAGCGACTTTGATGCATTACTTCTGTTATTTAATTCGCCTAACTACACTTCAAGTGAAAAATAATCTCTTCTCTACCAGGCCTGCACCAAGACAAGTCAATCATGTGACTTACAAACTATTCCTCTGCTTTTTAACTTGTAAAAATACACCATCCTCTTCAACTGTATTTTTCCTTGTGAGTGTGTGTGTGTGGGTGAATGAGTGGCAAGTGAGTGACATAGCATTAGATTTTTAGGTTGCCATGCAAGTAAATAATCATCTTTATTTAAACCCACAAAAAGTGTGCTGATGGTTATTTAAATTAGCCATTCACTGAGGGTGTAAGAAACACACACATGTTCCTTTCAAAAAACGCACTTAATATGGATAATAAGGGAAGGGAACAGGAGTTTCACTTTCTCATCCATGTCCATAACACATCTAGCCTTCTCTGATTCTGCAAACTAATTGCCACAACTCTTCCTTTTTGCTGTAGACATGTCAAGTATGATGAGAACATATGACTGAAAAAATAACGCTACTTTATTTTCGTAACTGGTATATCACGCATTTTGCTTAATTATGCATTTTCCAAATTTATTTTGCTCATTTAACTAAGTCCATGTAGTCAGTAGGCGCATACGGAACAGCATTGCTTTAGCCAATAGCTCCGATGTGGATCTTTGAGACTTCCACGGCAGTGGCAGGGGTGTGATGGTGGGGGGGAGAGGGTGTGGTGGTGGGGGGGAGGGGGAGTGGTTGTTGCTCCATGTCCTCCATCAAGGATGTCAAAGAGATTGGATCACGTAACTACATTTCAATTCCAAACTCCTGATGTTCACCCCCTACTCCTATTTCCAATTTTGCTGACTGGAAGTGCAGTAGGAACAATTGCACATCAGAACTCAAACCACACTGTGCGTACTGGCCCCCATGCCACTGCTCCTAATGCCGGTGGCAAAAACCTTTGCAATGATATCAAAGTAGAGAAATGGCTGCATCAACAGAGGAATCAAGACCCCACACATAGGACATGAATCAATTTGCCACAATCCATGATAAATCAGACCATGAAAAGAAATAAAACAAACAAGTTAATTTAAATGCTATTTTTCACCCAGTGTGTTAAGGTTTTGTAGAGGGAGCCCCCTCATAGACCGGGTACATCTGAATCCCAGAGGCATTGTTTCAAGATCTGCATGAGATCAAAAATTATTTCTTATTCAAAATACTTTTTCCTAATTGACTTTCCCAGAAATGTTACAATCAATTCTTCACAGTCTCCGAGTTCATTGGAAGTTGAGAATCTGATTTACCAAAATTTCCTCATTATATATCTTCTTCATTCATTGAATTGTCAGCAGCATATTTTAGAGGGAACAGCTCACAAATGATAGGTAAAGTGAATACAAGAACTTGCAATTGGTCAAGGACTGCACGGTATTGTTAGTTTGTCAAGTAGTACGACTGGTCCCTAGGCGAAGTCCCTCAATTTGTTATGTTTACGGTCAAGATGCCTTTAAATTGTTAAGCTCCTGGGTGTGGGGGATGAACTGACTCCCTTTGTTTCTTCAACCCCTTTGCAGGTCACAACAAGGTTAATCTAAAATGGATCCCTTCCCTCGTGGCCACCCTTCCCCAATCCAAATGTACTTGCGTATTAAAAAGAGCCAATTTAGCCAGGCTTTGTTGCGTTAATGAAAGGGAGATTTTATTAGTTACTAAAACATACATGAGGAACACAAACACACGCATACATACATACATTAGAAATTAGAAGCAAGTCCAAAAATACAATGTAAAACAAATATACAAATTCATCTTTGCCTTCTCCTTGCGGAGTAGATAATGAAACATTGCAGCCGTTAAGTTGGGTGATTCTGGTAACACTGACTTTGATAATTGAGCAGTTGGTTCGGAGATCCTATTTCTGCAGATTAGTTGAAATGAGTTGTCCTATTTCCTTTTTAAAGTTTATTAAGTAGTGTCACAAGTAGGCTTGCATTAACATTGCAATGAAGTTACTGGCGCCTGTTCAGGTACACTGAGGGACAAATTAGCATGGCACCTAAGCAACATGTCTTTCGGACTGTGGGAGGAAACCCACACAGACACTAGAAGAATATGCAGACTCCGCATAGATAGTAACCCAAGACTGGAATTGAACCCAGGTCTCTGGTGCTGTGGGGCAGCAATGCTAACCACTGTGCCATCGCAGTTGTGGCCTCGCTGACCTTTGACTTGCTTCTATCATTCAGCGAGAGAGAGACCTTTTTTTTGCATGTAAACACAGGGGGATACCTAGTGGATGTTCTTCAGCTGTGAACTTCACAACACAGTAGAATTAGAACATCAGACTAGCACACAGAGAACAGGATTGTAGTTCGGTTTTAACCCCTTAATATTCCTGGAAGTGGAAAAACATGAAAAAGTATTTTGTCCAGAACTGTGGGCCTTCAATTCACATCATGTCCACAATCTGGGATATAACCCACAGGAGATGGTTTCTGCTGAGATGATAATCTGACTCCATTATCTCCACAGGAGATTACAGTTCAGTTTTTGCATTGTATCTTTCTTTGCAGTGTCTCTGTCTGAAAAATGGTGGCATTCCGTTCCCTCTAGATTAGTTCACCAACTGTAACCCACAATGGAATTTTCCAACAAGTGCTTATTTTGCAGTCTCGGACAGTTTTTGCTTGTATGTCCTTTTTAAAAAACCCACATATCTTGCTTAAGATTTCAATATGTTTGTAAGTAATTTGGGGCTGTAATCCATTGTCATGACACAAGCTAACTGTTTGTTTTAATGCAGCAGCTGTCACAGGCCTGAAATTTCACTTTTGGGTGGTGGCACAGTGGCTAGCACTGCTGCCTCACAGCGCCAGGGACCCAGGTTCGATTTCCAGCTTGGGTCACTGTGTGGAGTCTGCATGTTCTCCCTGTGTCTGCGTGGGTTTCCTCCGGGTGCTCTGGTTTCCTCCCACAATCTGAAAGACAAGCTGGTTAGAATCATAGAATCCCTACAGTGCAGAAGGAGGCCACTCGGCCCATCGAGTCTGCACCAACCACAATCCCACCCAGGCCCTACTACCATAACCCCACATATTTACCTGCTAATCTCCCTGACACTAGGGTCAATTTAGCATGGCCAATCCACCTAACCCGCACATCTTTGGACTGTGGGAGGAAACCGGAACACCCGGAGGAAACCCACGCAGACACGGGGAGAACGTGCAAATTCCACACAGACAGTGACCCGAGGCCGGAATTGAACCTGGATCCCTTTCGCTGTGAGGCAGCAGTGCGAACCACTGTGCCACCGTGCCGCCCCAAAATTTGTTCATGGGACATGGGTGCATTGGCCGTACTAAATTCTCCCTCAGTGTACCCGAACAGGCACCCGGAGTGTGGCAACTAGGGGATTTTCACAGTAACTTCATTGCAGTGTTAATGTAAGCCTACCTGTGACAATAAATAAACTTTAACTTTACTTTTCAACGCAGTCAGACCAAATCATAACTCTGCAAACCCCATCCAGGAATAAGTAACCGGAATTTTGGATTTTTGTTCAGGAACTGGGTCTTATGGGAGTCATTGTGGGTGTTGGAGGAACCAAACAAGTGCAGTCTTTGAGATCGTATAGAGTTTCAACATGAAGTTTATTCAAACTTGTACTAGGAGAGCACCCAGAGAACCAGCTCAGGCCGTTCTTCTGAGTGACTCTACTCAGGTAGATTTGAATAGCATTCTTATGCAATTTCATGTTACAATGTATACATTCAATGTTCCAATTGGGCCATTTATCTGTTAATTCCGTTTTTGTTATTTCGGAACTATATTTGCGATTGATGATAATGGGATCTGTAGTCCTGTTTTCCTCATTAGGCTATCTCGCACAATGCTGTTTTAGTTACCCGGGATGATGTTATCTTGCACTGTTTCCTCCATTATTTCCTGTGTTGATTGTTTCTACTTCTGTGTGATATGAAATCATTATAAGCATCCTCTGGCATGCAAATTTATTAATTACTGCAACTATCATCTCTTCGACCATTTTCTTGGTTTTTGATTAGATTTACGGGGGGAATAATGATCTGTACATTCTTCCCAGACATGGTGGAATCATGGTAAACAGTACCTTGGATCTCCATTGTTGTTACAATCTCTGGTATCCATCATCTGGTGTGTGACTATCTGGTTAGCCCTCACAGCATCCCCGCCCCCCCCATCCCACCTCCCACCCCCCCCCCCCCCCCCCCCCCACCAATCCCTCCACACACTCCCACATGCTCCATCAATGACAATCTACATCACCTCACTCCCCCCACCCACTCACTCTCCCCACCCTCATGCCATTCATGCCAACAAAAAGCCCCATCACCACCCAATTGGCCCTGAAACCCACTATTCAAATCTAAGCTCCTCTATCCACCCCATATATTTTTATTGCCCCTGTGCCAACTTAGTGTCAATTCATGCAAACCCATGTCCCACCTACCACCCTTGCTCTTGAACCTACCATGCCAACTCACCCAGTGTCCACCATAGGAAGATCTCAGAACCCATGCTGAGATTAAATCAAGTTCTTAAGTGTCTATTGATCAATTCATTATATTTAATAAAGCACTCTCACTGATAAAAAAAAATCTGTTCACCTTTTAATTTTCTTTAATTGCTTATAAAAATAATTACAGGAAATCATAGTTCCACTTTCAAGAATTCGTAACTACTTGGAGCTATCAATCAAACTGTAAACTAATAGTCACCCCACTGTGATAATGTAAGGATATGAAATCAGTCATGGAGCACTAATCCTGTAATGACAAACCTCAGGTTTATGTCAATAGTCAGAGTGAAATAGCAAGCACGATTTTTAAAAAAAACATTGCAGATCATTTCTTCAAATATTTAAAGAGTAGATTTAAATACCAACTCCCTTTGATAGTCCTTTTTTGAAGACTCTCTTGACAGTTCCAATGTGTTTATGCAGTTTTTATGCGCTTTCATGTACACTTTTAACAATTTCAAAGGGCACATTACCTCTCCCAAAGAACATCTTACCTCTCCTCAGTGGTAGCATACCTTCCACAAAGGGCACCTGATCTGCCCCATCGATGTCCTTTGTCCATATCCAAAATGATACCCTGTCTCTCTAATGAACTCTGGCAGCCTAAGACCTTCCCCTACCAGATCTAAAGTGCACAAGCTGTGTTTTAGATATGCCACTGGAGTAAATGAGATCAGCCTAAAGCTTTAACATGTGCAGTTGCCTCCATGAACAATAGATGTGCAGCTTAGAACCCACCCCCATTCCCCTTCCCCTAATGGTATGTGCAGCGTTTGGGACGTGACATCTGGATTTGGGTCTCTGCCACCATTTTAATAATGACAGAGAGGTTCTTTGTTTTTACAAAAATTAATGTGCATATGCAGGAAGTGCTCCCCCTACTTTTATGGCACAAATAAATGCATCCTTTGGAAATTCTGGAACCAAAGTAACTAAAATGTTGCTGCATGTCTCAAATTTGAACAGACTTTGTGATTTAATGAATCCTGGAAAGCTTGGCAATGGAATGGAGGTGAAGGTGGCTGCTGTATGTGTGCCAGGAGGAGCACTTGCCCCACAGTCCCTCAAACAAACTTGCTGCTCTCAATGCGATTTGAAATCTGCCCCTCAATCACTTTAATACCCCCTCTTTGTGATCGGCACCCTCAACCCATGGTCCCCTCAACCACCTTCAGCACAAGTTCTTGCCACTGGCTCCATCTATCAGTCAAAACCAAACTTCAGAATTTCAGTGCCATACTTGACCCGTTGAGCTCATGGCCAACATTCATTCCATTTCTTTTGAGTCCATCAATGATTTAACTTCATCATTTTTACTTATGTTGTGAGGCCGTACGCAAACAAAAACCTAAAGAGATCTGTGATATACATATGTGGGTGGGGGGGTTGGGGTGCATGTGTCATGTGAGCCCTGGTGAGGGGGTTTAGCTCCTCCTAGTATGGAACGCCATTGAGCAGTTTTTGACTTGACTGTGGGACAGTGCACACCTGTAATGAAGAGTTTTCTCGTATTGATGTTTACGAGGCTTACTTTGTGGCTTTTCTTCCACCATACTTTGTTAAATACATATGTACCAGGAGTGACTTTTGTGCAGTCTGCACCAGGAGTTTTGGGTGCTGCAAAGCTCAAAGGGAACATCACTTTCAATCCTGTTTCCTCAATATATTATTACATAATATCCCCTTCATTCACCTCTGCAACATCACATGCTTCCACCCTAACTGCAGCTATGTTGTTGCTGAATCCAGGATTTTCAACTTTAGATCTATTCTTGGCAGTTTCATCACATGATCTCTTGCCTCCATGCAACCACCTCCATCAAACAGCAATGTGCAATGAAACATGGATGTATGTTTTCCGGGTCCATTGTCTTGTCTTAGCCCAAAGTGGCGTTCAACGGGAAGCCCCACCTTTCTCCCCCGTCCAGAACTTGTGAAGCTCCACTTTACAGCCGAGATACTTCAGGGCAGTTTTGGCCATGTCCTCGCAGTCTTGGTGTGTGGTCTTAGCCTGCAGGGTGAGCACCTCGGCTCCCATCTCCAGGATCAGCTGGGAGAAGTCAGGATTGCGTGCCGCCGGGTTACGGAGCAGCATGCAGGCCTGCTTCTGGACGTTCTTCTCCAATATTTTTATAACTAGTACATGAAAATGTTCAAAGCAAATGGGAATACAATTCATTAATTCCCTTGTAATTTTTTTCTCACTAGTGTTTAGGAGATAAGCATTTCCAGCATTTGTTTTCATTTCAGACTTCCAGTATTCATTGTATTTTGCTTTTTTTTCTGAATACACTTCTATGAAGGGCCTTGGAATAATTTTCCACCTGAAAGAAGCTTTCTAAATGTATGTTTTCTGTTGCGCACGACCTCCCTTCCAAATGTTCCAATTTGGCCCTGGTTTACATACTGGAATGTCTTGTTAGTAACCCAGAAATTCCAGATAACCATTCCCCTTTAAACTCATTACTAAACGTTGTAAATGAACTGAAGCATGAAACTATTTTGACACACCATGACATAGGCAGATTTCATTTGCACTTACTATATGTGTGATAGAAAACTCCCAAATTCCAAGAAAATGTCAAATAATAGAATAGGCATGTGTCTAAATACTCTACTGTGCTACCGCACACAGTTTGGCTTCAGAGATCATTAAAGAGGTCAACCAAGTTAAGTTTCTGGACAGTTTCACATAAGTGAAGGCTAATATCAGAGAGTTGGTGCCTGCGAGTCTGTAACAACAGTGTTTACAAAGAAGTAAACAGCAGACTCTGAATGATTGGGAGGGGTTGCCTGAAGCCGTTTAAACAGTGTTGTTACCAGTGCTTTACAAATTTTTAAGCTGGTGTCTTTGTATTAGCTTGCAGGCAACAGAATAAGGTGCTTCTTTTGATGGAAATGTACACAATTGACCTCAAACACTGCGTTTATTGCAGTGAGTTGCAATCCACTTCTTGACCGGTAACCGGCAAGTACATTTTATGCTGGATCCGAAAAAGTTGGCCATAAAAAAAAGCAAACAGAACCAGCAGTCTCAGTTGGTTTTGAGTGTTTCCCTGTGAAAAAAGATATTAGAGGTAATTTTCTGGCATTGTCTTAATATTCTAACTTAATAATTCCAAGATTGTTAATTGCACCTAACACCAACCTCAGGTTCATTATTTAAGAACTCGGTTTCATTCTATAGTTAGCTTATTTGGGGTATTAGGAGTGCTGACTGGTAGTACAACTGATAACAACCCAAAAATACATTTTCTGTAACCAAAACAGAAAATGCTGGGAAATCTCAGCAGGTCTGGCAGCATCTGTAAGGAGAGAAAAGAGTTGACGTTTCGAGTCCAGGCGACCCTTTGTCAAAGCTGCGCAAAAGTAATTTGCTTTAATTACTTAATAAATTTTCTGTATTCAGTAAGGTCAGCTGCTGGTAAGTCCTGGTTTTAAAAAATCAGACTCTTGGTTTATCCAAGAGGATAAGGCTAATCCACAGTCTCATTTCTGAACTTTGACCAACTATTTCCTGTTGACCTCCCTTCTCCACTGGCTCCATCCTTAATTCCAACACTAAGATCTGTGCAAGTGCTTCAGCTTTTTCCCACTTCATGAGCCCTTCAAGTTCCTCCTTCTCTTCAGCCATATCCTATAGCACCTCTGTGCCCCATCCATTAGTAAGCTCATCTCTCCCATAGATACTACCTCTTGTTCCCTTGAATCCTTCCCGACCCAACTTCTCGCCACTCAAGTATCTTTCCTTGGTTCTTGGGAGTTCTGCATGGTCAGATGCACTATTTTTCAGATGAAATGCTAAACCTAAGCACTTTGTTTAGATGAAGATGAAATATTCAAAAGCACTTTCTTCCAGGAACAGGAAGTTCTCTGTGTGCTGACAAGCATTCATCAGGGTGGCACAGTGGTTAGCACTGCTGCCTCACAGCGCCAGGGACCCGGGTTCAATTCTGACCTTGGGTGACTGGCTGTGTGGAGTTTGCACGTTCTCCCCTTGTCTGCGTGGGTTTCCTCCGGTTTCCTCCCACAGTCAAAGATGTGCGGGTTAGGCTGATTGGCCATGTTAAATTGCCCTTTAATGTCGGGGGATTAGCAGGGTAAATGTGTGGGGTTACGGGGATAGGGCCTGGGTGGGATTGTTCCTCTATCTCCCTTGTGTTCGCTGACTTAAATTGGCTCCTATTCAAGAAACATCTTGATTTTAAAATTCCCTCTTTGTTTTCAAATCCCTCCAAGGCCTGCCCTCTCCCCGAAATCTGTAATCTCCAACTCTACAACCCTCGGAGGTATCAGAGTTCCTCTAATTCTGGTCTCTTGTACATTTCCAATCATAATTGCTCCATTATTAGTGAACATTCCTACAGTTGCTTAGGCGCTATGCTCTGGAATTCCCTCTGTAAACCTCACCACCTCTGTACCTTGCTTTCTTCTTTTAAACCGGAGAACTATAGAATCCCTCCATTGCAGAAAAAGGCCATTCAGCTCATTGAGTCTGCCCCCACTCTCCAAAAGATCATCCCACCCGTGCTTTCCCCTCTGCCCCATCATCATAACCGTGAACATTTACCATAATCCGATCCACCTAACCTGCCCATCTTTGGAGTGTGGGAGGAAACTGGAGAACACAGAGGAAACCCACGCAGAGACGGGGAGAAGGTGCAAACTCCACACAACCACTTCTTAAAACCTCCCTCTTTGATCATCTTACCTGATATCTCCTGATATAAGTTCAATGTCATACCTTGTTTCCAAAAGTACCTGTGAAATGTCTGGGACATTTCATTATGTTAAAGGTGCTGTCTAAATACAGATTGTTGTTTGACATCATCTGGAATGTTAAGGGAGGGTTCTGCCATCATCTCTACCTTTTCAAAAAATGGTACTTGATGCCTCATCATCCCACAATAATATTTTATTCATCAAATCATGTTTCATGTCCTAACATGTGAGTTGTGTCTAATTTTGCAGCAATGTGAGGAGAGACTATGTTCTTTGATCTTGAGAGGTGCTAATGACAATTTATGGGCTGTTCAACTGTAAAAAAAGGAACACATGGGACCGCACAAGTAAAGGAGAGTGCCCTTTTATTAATGGACAATCATGGGAGCAAATTATCCCTTGTTTTTTGTTAGCAACTATATTCTGTGTTGAATGCCTCTTCCTAAAGGGAGACATGATCGCATCCTTTCAATTCTAATAAAGGGTAGTCCTAGGCAGAAGGGCCTTCTCCCAGAAAAATGTCCAGCTTTGCTGTTGTATAGCCGAACCTAGAAGAGCAACAAGTGGTCTCGCACGGTGTTTCTGTGAAAAGACATACAGATGTAGCAGGTTATGTTACATAAGAGAGACAGGTATAGATAGCGCTTCAATTCACAGGACATCAATTATATTATAATCCATCATTCAAACACAGGACATGAATAATAGTGGGTGCACATTCATTTATCCCACCATTTCCTAACAGACAACTGTTTGTTGTCGGACAGCACATGATTTTTTTTTTTTACAATGCACCTTCCTTATGTAGTACAGTGTTTAGCACTGCTGTCTCATAACACCAGGGACCCGGTTCGATTCCTGGCTTGGCTCACCGTCTGTGCAGAATTTGCACATTCTCCCCGTGTCTGTGTGGGTTTCCTTCAGGTGCTCTGGTTTCCTCCCACAGTTTGAAAGGTGTGCTGGTTGGGTGCATTTGCCATACTAAATTCTCCCTCAGTGTACCCGAATAGGTGCCGGAATGTGGCGACTAGGGGATTTTCACAGTAATTTCATTGCAGTGTTAATGTCAGCCTACTTGCGACACTAATAAATAAACCTAAACCTTAGGGCTAACAGATTGATTTGCATCCATGTTCAACTCTTTTTTAGAATCTTTACACTGTGTCACACCATATTTGACTCCTGCCATGATAGCAATTGAATACTTGACACTGCAATTAGTTTCCAACATGTAATCTTGTGGACTAAGTCTGTGCATTAATATTTCCTGTAACTGTTACCTTGGTAGTCTTCAGAGGGCTGAGAAGTTAATGATTTGAGCATGATGGGGCTCGGGACATCTTGCTGGACAAGCTGCTGCCCTCCGTGCTGGCGACCCTTGCAGACAGAAAATGATCAATTCCTCCAGCACCCCATTGACGAGCCTCAGAATACCCATTCAGTAAAAATGGAATCTCCACCTGAAATGTGGCTTTTGACAAACGCCACTCTGTCAAGCCCTTTATTACTTTTTCAGTCACTACATAGTTGGGTGGCAGTGCTGTTGGTATGACCGCAGGTTACTCAGGACATGCAAGATTTCCAACTCCAACTCTATTCTGCAGTATTTCACATTGTAGAATTTCAGAATTAAATCAAGGAAAAGGGTTAATGATGAAGAAAAAAAACAAAAGCAGAAAGCAGCCCTCAGATGAAAAATGTGATACCAGAGAGAATGTCATAGTTTGTCTTCATATGTATGTTCCGTTGTTTTTAGATTTTTCATCGCCTACGTGATTCTCTGGATGATAGATTTGTGAGAGATGGTTCCTTGTTGTCCACAGATTCCCCATTGATATAAATGTAGGAAATCATATCCATGTAAAATCTTGACAGTTAAAATATTCTGTGATTGTTTCCAGGGACCTGTCTGGATTTAATAAACGACACAAAATCTTATTTGGGTAAACTTCTAAATAAGGAGATAACCATTACACAAAAGGATTGCACCTGGAAAGCCATTATCTAAAGATTCATTGATGTTGTTTCATATAAAGCTTTAAAGATGATCTCATAATTATAGACCAGAACAACTTTTGAAAAGAACATCTTGTCACCTTTGAAGTAGACCGAGCCATATTAGATTAGATTTGATTTATTATTACCACGTATTGGGATACAGTGAAAAGTGTGGTTTCTTGCGTGCTATACAGAGAAAACATACTGTTCATAGAGTACATAGGGGAGAAGGAAAAGAGAGGATGCAGAATGCAGTGTTGCTGTCATAGCTAGGATGTAGAGAAAGATCAGCTTAATATATGGTAGGTCCATTCAAAAATCTGATGGCAGCATGGAAGAAGCTGTTCTTGAGTCGGTTGGCACATGTTCTCAGGCTATTGTATCTTTTTCCCAACAGAAAAAGCTGGAAGAGAGTATGTCCAGAGTGCATTGCGTTCTTTGATTATGTTGGCTGCTTTTCCGAGGCAGCGGGAAGTGTAAACAGAGTCAATGGATGGGAGGTTGGTTGCATGATGAACTGGGCTATGTTCACAACCCTTTGTAGTTTCTTGTGATCTTGGTCAGAGCAGGAGCCATAGCAAGCTGTAATACATCCGGAAAGGATGCTTTCTATGGTGCATCTGTAAAGATTGGTGAGAGCCATAGCGGGCATGCTGAATTTCCTTAGCCTCCTGAGAAAGTAGAGGCGTTGGTATGCTTTCTTAAGTGTGGGGTTCAATCTTGTGTTCTCTGCTTGCCCTAGATAAAATGTGTTACAAACCAAGTCACAAGTGAAATTATTTTCAGACTTTGGTAACCAGGAAATAACTTGCAACAAATATGAATTCAAAGAGTAACAGGACCATTCATTTAATGTGGGGTGGTAGCAATGCTTTCAATTACTTTCTTGGCTGGGAAGAACTTTCCATGCCAGTAATGAAAACCAAATTTTGGCATATGGCACTAGAGGCACTGCCACTGGCTAGTTGGTTGCTGCTAGAGGCATTTAGTGCTGCCTCGGCTTTTTGCTGCCATGCCATCTATGTCATACCCTCATTGGGACATACTATTAAAGCCAAAACACTTCTTTAGTGTCAGTGAAAAAATAGATAAGCAAATCTGATTTAAGCAAGGCTTGGCCCATGAAGGTAAATTTGTGTTTTCAAAAATTGCTCAGCCTTTTCTAAATTATTTGCTCAGTTCTTGTTTTCTAATGGATTCTCGCATAGGGCAACTCTTGAGCTAACTTTTTGTCCATGTATATTCGAAATAAATTAATGAACAAATTCCGCATTATGTGTCAACTTGCGTTCCACTGTTAAAAATATAAGATTTTTTCTGGTTTTTGCATGTAAGCTGTTTGAATATTTTGAAGATCTGTGTGTTTACCTTTATAGGTGAATTCAATAATACAGTAAATCAATGAGCAATGTATGTGTGTGTGTATACATATATATACACGCACACACACATACACTGTGCATATAACGTATACATGGGTGTGCAGGGGACAAAGGCACACTGGTGGAATGGGTGGACACATGGCAGATTAAAGTCAATGCAAAAAAGTGTGAAGTAGTACATTTTAGTAGGAAGAACCAGAAGAGGCACAATGAAGAAATAGCACTTTCAAAGAGGTCCAGAAACAGAGCAAACTGGTAGTTTATGTGCACAAATAGTTGACAGTGGCAGGATGTGTTGAGAAAGCAGCTAAAATGGCATAGCAATAGAGAGTACAAGCAGGGACATTATGATGAAATTTCACTGGTGAGTTTGCAATTGGAGTGCCATGTCCAATTTTGCACCTTAGGTTGGAGGTGAAGGCTTCAGAAAAGGTACAGAAAAAAATGACATGAATGCCTCCAAGGATGAGGACTTTAATAAAGAGGGAGGATTGGAGAATCTGGGGATGCTCTCCCTGGAGAAAGAAGTTTGAGATGTGATTCGGTGGAAGTGTTCAAAATCATGAGGGGTCTATAGATAGAGAGAAATTGTTTCCTTTGGGCAGAAGGGTTGTGAACCAAGAGACTCCAGGTTTAGGTGATTGACAAAAGAAGCAGTGGTGAAATAAGGGTTATCTTTTTTACACAGCATGTGGTTCAAATCTAAAATGCACTACCTGAGACTACTTTTTTTTATTCATTCAATGATGTGGATCTCATTGGTTAGGCCAGCATTTATTGCCCATCCCAAATTGTCCTTGAGAAGGTGGTGGTGAGCTGCCTTTGTGAACTGCTGCAGTTCATGTGATGTAGGTACAACCACAGTGCTGTTAAGGAGGGAGTTCCAGGATTTTGACCCAATAGCACTGAAGGAACATTAATATAATTCCAAATCAGGATGGCCAATGGCTTCGAGGGGAACGTCTAGGTGATGGTGTTCCCTGGTGTCTGCTGCCCTTGCCTTTCTATAGATGGTAGTGATCATGGGTTTGGAAGGTGGCATCTAAGGAGCCTTGGTGAGTTCCTGCAGTTCATCTTGTAGATGGTACATACTGCAGCTACTGTGCATCGGTGTTGAAGGAAGTGAATGTTTGTGGATCAGGTGCCAAAAAAGCGGACTGCCTTGTTCTGGATGGTGTCAAGCTTCTTGAGTGTGGTTGGAGCTGCACTCATCCAGGCAAGTGGAGAATGTCACACTCCTGATTTGTGCCTTGTAAATTGTGGACAGGCTTTGGGAAGTCAGAAGGTGAGTTACTTGCCACAAGATTTCTAGCCTCTGACCTCTTATAGCCACAATATTTATATGACCACAAGACATAGGAGCATTAGTAGGTCATCCAGCCCATTGAGTCTGCTTCAATGAGATTATAACTGACCTGATATGATTATCCTCAACCCTACTTTCCCAGCTCATCCCCATAACCCTTGATTCCCTTACTGATTACAAATCTGTCTATCTCAGCCTCGAACATACTCACCCAGAGTGTTGGAAATTCAACTGACTAAAACGGGCAGGAATTCTTTGGGGAAAATCACCCCCATTGTCCCCACAAGGACTGTGCGATGGTCACTGTCATAGACCGATGCATCTGCAACAGGCAGGCTAGTGAGGATGAGATCAAGAATGATTTACCCTCTGTATGGTTCTCCCTCCCACCTGCTGCAGACCCAATCTAGCAGTTATGTCCTTTAGGACCTGACCAGCTCAGTCAGTAGTCGTGCTACCAAACCAAACCAAACCAATCTTGGTAAATGGACTGTGATAACCCTCAGGACTTGCATGGGGAATCTCTAATCGATTGTTGAATACGAGTTCCCATGGTAATAGGCAATTGCCTGCACAGGTGGAACTCATTTCCAGAGCCCTTGATAAGGCAGACCTCTGAGTGGGTCTAGTGTTCTATCATCTCAGATGGGACTGATGTCTGCAACACAGGGTTGTGGCTTAATCTTTGCTGTGAGAATATAGCTTTGTTCTTTTCCAGTTGGCTTCCTGAGTTATTACATGGACATTGAAGTCTCTCACTCAAAGTACATTCTGCACCCTTGCCATGCCCAGTGCTTCCTCCAAGTGATGTTCAACATTGAAGGGGACTGAAAATGGGTAGCAAGTGGTAATCAACAGGAAGTTTCCTTGCCTATGTTAGACCTTATGTGCTGAGACTTCATTGTATCCAGAGTCAATGTTGAGGATTCCCAGGCCAACCCACTGTGCCACAATCTCTGTAGAGTCTGTCCTGCCGGTAGCACAGGACATAGCCAAGATTGGTGATTGTGGTGTCTGGGACATTGTCTGCAGTTATGATTCCATGAGTAAGACCATGTCAGGCTATTGCATGACTTATCTGTGAGCCAGCTCTCTCAATTTTGGCACAAGTGCCTCAATGTTAGTCAGGAGATCTTTGCAGGGTCAATGGGGCTGAGTTTACCATTGTTGCTTTTGGTACCTGGGTCAATACCGGGTGGCTTGTCTGGTTTCATCCCTTTGAGACCTTTTAGTGGTTTGATGCAACGGAATGGCTTGCTAGTCCATTTCAGAGATCATTTCAGAATCAACCACATTGCTGTCGGTCTGGAGTCATATCTCAGTCATACCAGGTAAGAACAGCAGATTTACTTCTCTAAAGGGCATTAGTGAACCAAATGGATTTTTACGACAACAACGGTTTCATGGTGACGATTAGACTTTTAATCCAGATTTCTTTTGTTTGCTTACTTTTTTAAAATTCAAATTCCACCATTTGTCGGATTTGAATCTGGTCCCCAGAGCATCATCCTTAGCAAAACACTGGATCACTAGCCCAGTGATAATATCACTACACCCAGCATCCCCAGAGGTATGGCAAATTCAATCATGGCTTATAAAAGGGAATTGGATAGGCACTTGAAAAGAGAAAGTTAGCAGGGCTGAGGGGAAAAGGGTGGGGTGGTGGAATTAGGTAAGTTAATTTCAAAGCAAAGCATAGACACTACAGGCCTCCTTCTGTGCTGTAACCATTCTTCTAAAATGTACCTGAACTTTGTGGAACCAGTAAAGCAAGTATGAATATAGAATGGAGTTTCAGCAAGCTTTAAAAATGACATGGGACCATTTTATAATAACTGTATGCTGTAACCGGTTAACTATAAGCAAAGCTGTAAAACCTTACAATTACATTAATTCAAGGAGGTACCCAGATAGTTACATTTTGGGTTCTAATTATTTGATTGTATTTATAAATTTAAATTAGGTTAGGATGTTTAAACCAGAAGTTTGAACATGTTTAAGTAATAATTTCGAATTATTTTGGCACAGATTCTTCATCACGGTATATCCAATTCTACCATTTAGATATTCCTTCCATAATTTTTTCCCTGCTAATCTATAACTCAGTAAGAAGTCTCACAACACCAGGTTAAAGTCCAACAGGTTTATTTGGTAGCAAATACCATAAGCTTTCGGAGCACAGCTCCTTCGTCAGATGGAGTGGATATCTGTTCTCCAACAGTGCACAACTCTTCCAGCAGATTATTAGACCACAGTGTTAGGGTCTACCATCATACAGTGTTTCTTGTATCATTCCTTTAGTTAAGAATATGGTAATCTCAAGACATGTCCAAACCATTGCATTCTGTCTCAGCCTGTCTCACACTAACATCTTGTAGTCCAACCAGAGTTGAATGTAATTAACCTTTTTTTCTGAAAATGACATGTCTGTGCTTTTTTGGTTTCAATGTCAGTTTTAACCAATTAATTGCAAAACAATTAAGAGGATAAAAAGTTATGTTTGGTTAAGTTTTGAATCCACTTTATTATAAAATTTGAGTGATTTTTGGAAGTGTAAATAACACAATGTACTTCCTTTGCACTGCTAAGATTTTTTTTGGCATTTCACCGTTTTTCTCCCTACCCTTTTCCAAAACAAGAAATGCAGTAGTCATAACACAATACACACACTATATAATTACCTTAAGGCTTGAAAGGATAGTTATGTTCTGAAGACTTTCCCATTTTAGAATGAATAGTGTACTCACTGCCACATTTTTTCTGTAAACATTTTCAAAATTATGGGTTTGCATAAAAATAAAAATGCAAGTAATATGTCTTGCGAAACATGCTTTTGTAGTTGCATGGTAGTACACTATAATAGCTTTAACAACTTTTAAATTAGGAAATGTGCAGTTTTCCAACTTTTACACTCATTTGCTGAAGTGATCTTTTTGAATGGGAAGCCTCTAATTCTGAAATGAAAACAAGCCAAAGGAGGGGGTTGTTTAATTACATTATAATTTGGAGACTGTTAGCAGATCAGAACAGCTAAATTAAGTGATTTAAATATTAATTATGAATGGAATAACTTGTTTAAGGTATATTTTATAGCCCTTCGATAAGACTGCGGCTAGAGGCAATCAGCAATAGACAAAGGGCAAGAACAAAATTATCATAAACTATTAGCTTATTTGCTAAGGATTTTATGTTAACCTTTTAGTACTAACGCACCCTGCAATTAACATATCATAGGAGCTGCCTGCAAGCAAAGTCATGCAAATTGAAGTTCTCAGATAAGGAGTGTTCGCGTTAAAATCAAAGAGGGGGTTGGTGTGGTGTTCAAAGGCTATCAATGCTTATGTTTGGGATTAGAGTTGTAATGATTGTCCTATCAGCCTTAGCTTCTAATTAGACCCCTTCCTTCAACCATAACAATGGATGGAGCATTGAATTCTGTGTTTTATTGTGGAAGTCATTTAATTTTAGGGCTGAGAATATGAAAAGCCTAAATAAAAGGGTTGGGTGATGACTCAGTTGATAGTCTTGTTTAACATCTGCTTTGTTGCTTGGTATGAAAACAAGAAGAGTTGGGAACAGGATCGTGGGAGATCTGCAAATTGTCATTCTCCCAGTCCTTGCCCTCATTTCAAAATCGAAGATTTTCTCTGATTTTAAAATCCTGCATTTTATTCTCTGTGGGTCTTCCATTTTCTATTGATTCACAATATATTGAACGGTAACATTTAATTTTACTTTAAACAATTTATATTGAATGTTGGGGTAACTCTGTTGGTACCAGCTTACTTTGGGCTGTTCAGAATAACCCCATGCATATCGCTGTATGCAGAAATTGCATGACTAAATTTGAATTAAATAAGAGATCTATATCTGGAATAGTGCATTAAAGAAAAGAAAAGTTAAAGAAATACAGCATTATGGTTGTCCACTGGAAGGAGCATAATCTGTATACAATTGTGAGACTAACTGTTCCACATGGTAGCACTTGTACAACAATCAGTGACCCATGTAATCCTAGGGGTTGAGATCAGTTCAGTTCCTCATGAACACAGCCAGGGTACTTTGGCCATGGCTTCTCTTTCCAACAGTGTCAGAGAAAGCTATCTTGAGTGATTGTTAATCCTTTATTGCTGATGCTTGAGAGGCGAGTATCCATTTTCCCCATCTATGCAAAATAATTTCTCCCCCCCCCCCCCCTTTTCTCTCAAGTCGTATGAATTGTAGAATATCGAGCTTGCTTCGCAGTTATTAAGATTCCGTTTCCTAAAAAAGAAGGGGTTTACTTACATATGTACATACTTTCAAAGCAGTGGTCTGGAAATCTCCTCCAAAACACATTGTTTTTTCTCCTGATGTGGACGAAATCAACTCAGATTCCATTCTCTTTGGAGATTACTTATCCCAGCTTTTACCTCAGAACGTCCATGGTTCATGCAACTTAAATTACTACCTTGCTCTTCAGGCATATTTTTGGTTTATAAGTTGATATTTTTAACACATGTTTTAGGTATATCATATATTGCCAAATAAGAAAATGTAAGGACAAAATTTAAATGTACAAATTAAAATCTACATGATGCTTTTGAAGTGTTTTACTTGAAGGTCTCAAAAGATATTTGTTAATAATTTACAAGGTAATAACAATTATGTTGTAAGTATTTTTTGGCTTGCCCATAAAAAGTCTACTAGCCATTCTATGATCTGACATAGGGCAAAGCATAAATTAGAGAGACTAAGTTGATTAGGATTATATTCATTAGAGTTTAGAAGAGTGAGAAGGAATCTCAGAAACTTATAAAATTCTAACAGGGTTAGACAGATAGATTCAAAAAGAATGTTCCCGATATACAGTAAATGGCAGAACCCTTAAGAGTATTGATAAGCAAAGGGACCTGGGTGTACAGGCACACAGGTCACTGAAAGTGGCAATGCAGGTGGAGAAGGTAGTCAAGAAGGCATATGGCATGCTTGCATCAGCCGGGGTATTGAGTTTAAAAATTGGCGAGTCATGTTGCAGCTTTATAGAACCTTAGTTAGGCCGCACTTGGAATATAGTGTTCAATTCTGGTCGCCACACTACCAGAAGGATGTGGAGGCTTTGGAAAGATTTATCAGGATGTTGCCTGGTATGGAGGGCATTAGCTATGAGGAGAGGTTGGAGAAACTTGGTTTGTTCTCACTGGAGCGATGGGGATTGAGGGGAGACCTGATGGAAGTCTACAAGATTTTGAGGGGCATGGACAGAGTGGATAGTCAAAAGCTTTTTCCCAGAGTGGAAGAGTCAATTACTAGGAGGCAAAGGTTTAAGGTGTGAGGGGCAAGGTTTAAAAGAGATGTATGAGGCAGATCTTTTACACAGAGTGGTGGGTGCCTGGAACTCGTTGCCAGGAGAGGTAGTGGAAGCGGATGCGGTAGTGACTTTTAAGGGGCGTCTTGACAAATACATGAATGAGATGGGAAGAGAGGGATATGGTCCCCGGAAGTGTAGGGGGTTTTAGTTAAGTCGGGCAGCATGGTCAGTGCAGGCTTGGAGGGCCAAAGGGCCTGTTCCTGTGCTGTAATTTTCTTTGTTCTTTGATGGTGGGGGAGTTCAGAACTAAGGGTCATAGTTTGAGGATAAGGGGTAAACCTTTTAGAAATGAGGTGAGCAGAAATGTCTTCACCCAGAGAGTGGTGAATGTGTGATATTCATAAGATATAGGAGCAGAATTAGGCCATTCAGCCCATTGAATCCACTCCGCCATTCAATCATGGCTGATATAATCCTCACTGCCATGAAAATGCAATTCACTGCCACAGAATGTAGTTGAGGCCAAAATGTTGTCTGATTTCAAGACAAAATTAGATATCACTCTTGGTGCTAAAAGGATCAAGGGATATGGGGGAGAGGAGATCAGCATATTGAATTTGATGATCAATCATGATCATAATGAATGGCGGAGCAGGCTCGAAGGGCCGAATGACCTACTCCTGCTTCTAGTTTCTGTGTAATATTTATTGTACTGATTGAAACTTTCCAAATTCCACTGCTTTAAAATAATGGGACTTTTCCCCCCATTCAATAAGATCATGGCTGATCCTTTCATGGACTCAGTTCCACTCACCTGCCCGCTCACCATAAACCTTAATTCCTTTACTGTTCAAAAATTTATCTATCCTTGCCTTAAAAACATTTAACAAGGTTGTTTCAACTGCTTCACTGGGCAGGGAATTCCACAGATTCACAACCCTTTGGGTGAAGAAGTTCCTCCTCAATTCAGTCCTAATTTTGAGGCTATGCCCCCTAATTTTAGTTTCACCGTCTAGTGGAAACAACCTCCCTGCTTCTATCTTATCTATTCCCTTCGGAATTTTATATCTTTCTATAAGATCCCCCCCCTCATTCTTCTAAATTCCAATGTGTATAGGCCCAGTCTACTCAGTCTCTCCTCATAAGCCAACCCTCTCAACTCCGGAATCAACCGAGTGAATCTCCTCTGCATCCCCTCCAGTGTCAGTACATTATTTCTCAAGTAAGGAGATCAAAGCTGTGCACAGTACTCCAGGTGTGTGATGCGCTATCAATAAGGCGAAAGACTACCGGTGTGCCAATACAAGTGTAGGCTTTTATTCACAACAGAATCAGGAGCGCATCCCAACAAATAACCGACCTGGACTGAACAAGGGGGAGGAGACAGCCACCTTTATACTAGGTGCCGAGGGGAGGAACCAAACCGGGAGGGGATGTGTCCAGGTATGACAAACACACACAACGGTGGTCCATATAGGACAAAGGCACAACTGAGGTCCACCACAGTGTGGTCTCACCAGCACCTTAATACAGCTGTAACATAATCTCCCTGTTTTTAAACTCCATCCCTCTAACAATGAAGGACAAAATTCCATTTGCCTTCTTAATTACCTGCTGTACCTGCAAACCAACCTTTTGCGATTCATACACAAGGACACCCAGGTCCCTCTGCATAGCAATTTTTTGCTATTTAAATAATAATCCATTTTGCTGTTATTCCTGCCAAAATGGATGACCTCACATTTACCAACATTGTACTCCATCTGCCAGACCACTCACTTAAACTATCTACATCCCTCTGCAAACTTTGTGTCCTCTGCACACTTTGCTCTACTACTCATCTAAGTATCATCTGCAAACTTTGACACATCAGGATCATCATTAGTCTTTTAATTCCAGATTTTTATTGTTGTGGTGGGATTCAAACCCGGATTTGAACCCGGGTCCACATAGCATTACTCTGGATGTCTGGATTACTAGTTCAATGATAGTATAACTAGGCCATTGCCTCCCTTATCTGAAGTACATTGCACATTTCATTAAAATGTTGCAAGATGTTGACAAATAAATTACTCAAACTGGTTCGTTTAGTTTATTTATTTGTGTCACAAGTATGCTTTCATTAACACTGCAATGAAGTTACTGTGATTAAGCCCGGTATGTTAGTTTGGATAAAAGTGTACTGGTGATAATTCTCTTAGAGTTCAGCTGAACATTAACAATTTTGATATGCACAGTCACGTTAGAGCGTGTAGATGGATGCAGGATGGAATGGATGCTGCCATATGGAGGGTTTGTACATCAGCTCCATACAGAATTGAGGAGTTTCTAAATAGCAGTGTCCTATATCTGTTATACCTGAGTACCAGTGTAAACATGGACCCAAATCTTCTGATCAAAGTTAGGAATGCTCCATCCACACTGAGCTAAGAAGGCCAAACCTCTGATCCATGACTCCGTCAGTGCAGGAATCCATGCAGGAAGCAACAGAGAGAATCTGCATTGAAGACACTTTATATGTCACTAGTTGCCATAAGGCAAGTTTAAAAGTCCAGAATGAATGTTAGTGAATGGGTGATGGATGAAAGTTCATGGGTGGGTGGGTAGGTAGGTAAATGGTAGGGTGGGTGAAGGAAGGTGGGTAGGGTGGCAGCAGGGTTGGATGGTGGAGTGGCAAGTGGGTAGTAGGTTGGTGAGTGAGTAGCTGTGCAAGCGGTAGTTGGGTTGGGCTTGGAAGGGTTAACACAGTAAGAAGTTTAACAACACCAGGTTAAAGTCCAACAGGTTTATTTGGTAGCAAAAGCCACACAAGCTTTCGAGGCTCTGAGCCGCTTCTTCAGGTGAGAAGAAGCGGCTCAGAGCCTCGAAAGCTTGTGTGGCTTTTGCTACCAAATAAACCTGTTGGACTTTAACCTGGTGTTGTTAAACTTCTTACTGTGTTTACCTGAAGAAGCGGCTCAGAGCCTCGAAAGCTTGTGTGGCTTTTGCTACCAAATAAACCTGTTGGACTTTAACCTGGTGTTGTTAAACTTCTTACTGTGTTTACCCCAGTCCAACGCCGGCATCTCCACATCATGACTTGGAAGGGTTGTCAGGTCAGCAGGAATGGTAAGGCTGGGAGGTGGTCTAGAGGTCGGGATGGTTGGGTGGGGGGGAGGTTGCGGGGGGGTCAATGGTAGCATGAGTCTCAATGATTGAATGTTCATTTATATATTTACCCAGGAGTCGGACTTGGATTTTTCCAACATTTCCTGCGTAGCTATTCAACTAAGTACCTCAGAATTGTGTCATGTAAGTGTCATCATGCAATCTGGAGAAACAGCAACTGACCTTCAGTTAGGCACTTTAAAGCCTTCCAGACTTGACATTGAATTCAACAACTTCAGAGCATGAACACTCTCCTCCATCTTCACCTCATTTACATTTATTTTATTTCATTCAATTTGATCTTATTTCTTCCATCATTTCATTTTCCACTTTTTAAAACTCTTGCTTTTTTTTAGAAAGGAAGACCAGTTTGACCAATTACAAACTATGCACAGATGTATGGAATCAGCACATCAAAAACCGTAATGTTCCTTCGGTTGATTTCAAGAAATTACTGCATCTCATTGGCACATAATGTTTTCTGATCTGATTGACAACGATGTATTTTATTAATTGTGAAAGCACTCATTGTACTATAATACTACCATAGCACGGTCTTCCAAGATGGCAACCTTACTGAAGTCCTTGAATTTAGAACTGCAGTCCAAAAGAAAGATGTCCTTGGTCTGTACTTTTCTCATTGTTTTCACCAATCATGTGCTGTAGCAGTTAGATTACAGGCTTTGTAACCTATCCAGGTTGGTGCAAGGTACATCGTGCTAAAGTCCTGAATGACCTACATTGCAGATGACATTGCTGTCCTTGAAAAGACTTGAATAGTGCTCAAGAATAGCTATTGAAACTGTCAGCCTATTGAGAACGTGTCACTTTACTGTGAAGTAATTTAAGCATTTCAATGGATGGAATTATCAGAAATTGACAATGACATGCAAATCTATCATTTGGATGCCATTCTGGAAGCTTGAGCACATACCGTTCTTTTCTAAAGATTGGAAAATGAATTTCTACAAAGCCAATTTCACTCTGAGGTAGGGAAATTGAAGCAGTTAAACTTTTGAGATTCTCTTTATGCTAAATGCCTAGAGCCACAACTGTAAGTGAGTCCTTGCGCACGATGCACTGATGTCTGGTCCTACGCATGGAATATCTGCTGGTGTTGCATTATCAAGGCATCAGTCAGAAACTTTAGTTATTGCGTTTACTTAATTAAATAATTAAGACACGTGTCCTCTCATGATCCTTTTAAACATCAGATAGAAGAACAAACATTCTTACCAGACAGTGACTTAGAATATAAACTACGAAAGAGGTTTTATATGAAGTAATATACAAACATTAGCTGAAGACAATAGAGTGGTGTGCTATATTAATGTTTGCTCTATTTTCAGGTCCATAATTTGTTAACTATCGATAATCGTAATCCTGGACTAACATCTGTGCTGTAACATTTATACATCTTTTCTTTCATATCTAGTAGCATGAGGAAGCCCATTCCTTCCACTGTAGGTTGTGTTCTAAGCTTTTTCCATAAGAAGTCCTTTTTCACTTGGACAGGTTATTAGCCTGATGGGTGGCGCCGCAGCGCGAGTGTCTACTCCATTCTCACCACTGAATACCAGCACCCACTGAATGTCAACTGAGTATTCAGGCACCAGAGTTCAGCAGAATGCTGTTACAAAGATTTGTAGTTGCCCATAGAGCTCCAGGAAATCACTTCCAGCTGAACTGGAGTAGAGTTATGTCAGAAAAACTGATGAATAGGGATTTTCACCAGTCTGTCACTTCTGATCGTGGGAGGCAAGGAAGTGATTGGCCCATACATAGAAATTTAAAATGGAATGATTATGAAGAATCTTGTTTTAAGCATATGGACATTGCTGAGAGGGTAGCATTGTATTACTCACCCTTGTTGTCCTGAGATGGTAGTGGACCTTCTTATTGAACTGATACGATCCTTCTGTGATTGTGCTTCCACATTGTCATTATAAGTACAGAATTTTGACCCACCGTCATTGAATTAATGGCAAGATATGTCCAAATTGTGATGGTACGTGACATTAACAGAATCAGAAAACGCTAGAAATGCTCAGCATCTATGAGAGAGAAACAGAATTATTGACCTGAATCATCCGAGAAGCAGCAGCCACCATTGATTGCTGTTTCACTTCTACTTTGCTGCACCAGAATGGAGCTCCTTATTTCTGGCCAGGTCTTCCAACCTGGCTTCTTCAGAATGCGGAGTAGTCTTCCATTGAACTACTTTCTGGTAGCACTGAATCATCAGGGGTAAGTCCAGCCCTGCTACCTTTTTACGGCACTAGCTGCTGTATTCTGGTAAGTGTTCACTAACACACTGAAAAGCTTTAGGACATCTAATCAATGTTTCAGTGTATTAGTGAATGAATGTGTAGGTGTGTAAGTGGATAGGGTCAGTGAGGCAAGTGGTTAAGTAGGTAGGGTGGCAGGTGCGTGGGGTGCTAGGATGCCAAGTGGGTTTGTAGTGGGTGGCCAGGTTGGGAGAAGTTGTCAGGTCAGGCTGGATAAGAGTTGGGGGTAGTTGGGTGATGGGGGCTAGTCAGATCAGGTTGTAAGGAGAGTCGGGTGGTCGGGGGGGATTTGTAAGGTCAAAGAGGGGAGTCAGGTGTGGGAGAGGGGTGTCAATTATATGTTTATTGAGTTAGATTAGGAATTTTCTGTCTAACATTTACTGGGTAACTATTAAAATTAGAATGTTGGAACTGTCTGAAGTATCTTTCTTTAGCTCATTTGGACATTTTTGTGGAGGTTCCAGTGACCCGGAGAGTGGATACCTGGGCTAATGTGTCAGGTTGATGAGAACTGAGATGTGTCACAGTGGTCTTGCTACACTTGTCCTTCTTGGTGTTAGGTATTGTGGGGCTAGAATGTGTTGTTGAAATGAGCTTAAATGATTTGCTGGAGGGCAACCTGTGGATAGTATGTGTTATAACCATGGTGTGTAACCATGTATAGAATGTATTTTGATTCCTGTGGCAGAGGCATTAATTAAATGGACTGTTAAATCTCCTGGATAATGTCAAAAGTTTTTCTTGAGAATTGTTGCAGCTGCACCCATTCAGATGAGTGTTTAATATTCTATCACACTCCAGACTTGAGCCTTGGAGAGATTTTGAGTTGCTTTTCATTGAGTAGCCAGCGTCTGTCTTGCTCTTGTACCAGTACTATTGATGTGGCCAAACCAGTAAACTTGTAGCCAGTGGTGATCCTCAGATGTTGTTGTCCAGGGACTCATTAATTGACATGTTCATGAGAGTCAGAGGTAAGAGGTTAAGTCTTTCATTTTTGAAGAAGTTCTTAGCTTGGCATTTAGTTGATGCAGTCTTTACTCAGCACGTCAGCCCTCCCACTGACTTGAGCTGCTTCAGCTCAATATACAACTCTTTCCATAATAAACACTGTATTGAATCGTCAGAAAACCTTAGATGGAGGGAAAGGCATTAAAGCAGCTGAGGATGGATCGCCCAAGGATGGTGCTGTGAAAAAAATCCTTCAGAAATGTCCCCGAACTGAAATGATTGGCATCTCAAAACCACAACTATTACCTGTGTGCCAGTTATGACTCGAGCCATTGTAAGATTTACTTCTTGACTATTTCTGACCTCTAGTTTGTAGGACTTGGTTGGATTTTCTCTTATTGGATACGGTCAATGCCTGGCACTTGTTTGAAGCAAATGTTACTTGCCACCTATTAGCCCAGGTCTTGCTGCATATGGACATGGACTGCTTCAGTATCTGAGGAATCACGAATGGTCTGAACATTAGTGCCCTGCAAGGGTGTGTCCTTGGCCCCTTACTATACTCCTTACACACTTATGAGTGTGTGGCCAAATTCCCCTCCAACTCTATTTTCAAGTTTGTTGATGACACCACCGTAGTGGGTCGGATCTCAGACAAAGGCAAGATGGAGTACAGGAAAGAGATAGAGAATCTGGTGAAATGGTCCGACGACAATAATCTCTCCACAATGTCAGTAAAATGAAGGAGATAGTCACCAACTTCAGGTGTAGTGCAGAACATGCCCCTGTCTACATCAACAGTGATGAAGTGGAAATGGCTGAGAGCTTCAAGTTTCTAGGTGTCCAGGTCACCAACAGCCTATCCTGGTCACCCCATGCTGATGTTTTAGTTAAGAAAGCCCACCAACACCTCTACTTTCTCAGGAGGCTAAGGAAATTCAACATGTCCACAATGACTCACCAATTTTTGCAGATGCGCCATTGAAAGCATCCTTTCCAGATGTATCACAGCTTGGTATGGCTCCTACTCTGGCCAAGACTGCAAGAAACTACAAAGGGTTGTGAATGTAGCCCAGTCCATCATGTAAACCAGCCTCCCATTCATTGACCCCATGTACACTTCCTGCTGCCTTGGAAAAGCAGCCAGGATCCCACGCACCCCGGACATTCTCTCTTCCACCTTCTTCCGTCAGGAAAAAGATACAAAAATCTGAGATCACGTACCAACCAACTCAAGAACAGCTCCTTTCCTGCTGCCATCAGACTTTTGAATGAACCTACCATATATTAAGCTGATCTTTCTCTACATCCTAGCTATGACTATAACACTATATTCCGCATCCTCTCCTTTCCTTCTCCCCGATGTACTTTATGAATGGTATGTTTCGTCTGTATAGCGCACAAGAAACAATACTTTTCACTGTATCCCAATACATGTGACAATAATAAATCAAATCAAATCAATCATCAGCCAACATCCCACTTCTGACCTTATGATAAAGAGAAGGCCATAGAGTCATAGAGCTTTACAGCTTGGAAACAGGCCCTTCAAACCCAGCTTGTCCACTCTGCCCTTCGTTTTTAAACCCTTACACTAGTCCCAATTGCCTGTGTTTGGCCCATATCCCTCTATACCCATCTTACCCATGTAACTGTCTAAATGCTTTTTAAAAGACAAAATTGTACCCGCCTCTACTACTACCTCTGGCAGCTTGTTCCAGACTTTCACCACCCTCTGTGTGGAAAATATTGCCCCTCTGGACCCTTTTGTATCTCTCCCCTCTCACCTTAAACCTATGTCCTCTAGTTTTAGACTCCCCTACCTACTTCATTGATGAAGCAGCTGAAGATGGCTCCTGAGGAACTCCTGTAATGAGACTGAGATTGAGATGATTGACCCTCAACAACCAAACCAACTTTCTTCATGTTAGGTATGACTTCGACCAGTCGAGAGTTTTTTTCCTATTTCCACTGACTCCAGTTTTACTTGGGCTCCTTGACACCATATTCGGTGAAAGCTGCCTTGATGTCAAGGGCAATCACTCTCACCTCACCTTGACTTCAACCCTCTTAGCCATGTTTGGACTAAGGCTGTAATGAGGTCAGGAACTCAGTAGCCCTGGAGGAATCCCAACTGAGCATCAGTGAGTAGGTTATTGCTGAGTAAGTGCCCCTTGAAAGTGATGTTGACAACACGTAACATCACTTTACTGATTGTCGAGAGTAGACTGATGGGTCAGTAATTGGCTGGGTCAGAATTGTCCTGCTTTTTGTGGACATGTTTCCAGAAAACCCAAACAGAATGTCAATGAACAGTATTTTGTAAGGAGGATCCTTTCAATGTCGCTGATGATTTAGATGAGATGATAGAGCAGCATGTTGCTGGGTTAAATTTGCCCCAGGTTTTGGGTGACAAGACATACCGGGGTAATTTTCCATAATGTCAGTGTGATAGCTGCACTGGAACATCTGCGCCTGAGCATAGGGGTTTCTGGCATACAGTTTACACTTTGATGTTTTTCGGGCTATTGGTGTGCTCAGTGCTCAAAGCTCCTTTTTGATGTCATGTGTGTTGAGTTGAATTGACTGAAATCTATGATGTGGGCACTTTGGAAGGAAGACAAATACAATCGTCCACATGACACTTTGGCTGAAGACGCTTGCAAACCACTGATCCAAATACTGGTCGCAAAAATGACTTTATAGCAAAAATGTGTCAAAATAATAAAGCTGCCTAGATTTCTTCTGATTCAATTAACTATTCACAGAACTAAACATGGTTACAATTACCACATTAAATGCATAGAATCCCAAAAAGCCTACTCCTGTTCCTATGCTCCTATACCTAAATTGGACATGTTTGATGAAATAATGGGAAAATAAAGTGTACTCTGTTGCTCATCAGCAACCTGCTTCACATTAATGAGTAGAAATATATAAACCAATGTAAGGCATACAATACTGGAAAATTATTGTCACATAAATTGCTTGTCAACAGAGCTAGCCAGTGAATTAAGTGAAAAATTTACTTCTAAACCCAACTACAAACCAAATGGATCTTTAAAGCATTTCCCAGATAACAGTGAATTTAATATTTATTTTTCAGTTCCGTTGCCAATCCAAAAGATTCACTGCTTTGACAAGAGCCTGATCGTGTGAGAAATAGAGCCTTTAACCAATTTTTGGAGATTTCATTCCCTTTGTTGGGAGCACTTGAAATGACTATGGAGCATATGCACAAGTACCCCAAAGCTATTAATCAACCATTTAATTATTAAAATTTTCTTCACAAATGCTCAAAGAGCAAATAATAATATTATGCAAAGGCTCCCCTGCTGGGTCAATTTGGGCTTCACTTTGCATCGAAGCTGATCAGGTGGCCCCATACAGCCAAAGGCTGACTTAGGGACTTTCCTTGTCCATGTGGCATAGAATAATATTTTTTAAAAGAAGTGTTTGTTACTTCTAAAGACCGCTACCAAATGTGCAATCCTTTGATGTTGTGAATCTTTACAGCACTGCAGCATTAATAAGACTTTTGCAGTTACCCAACACTAAAGAATGGAACACTCTGCAGACCCTGGATTGATTTTAACATTTCATGAACACATTGCTTTAAAACTTAATTTATTTTTGTCAGATTTCATAACTTACTGAAGCAGATTACAAAGCTACTGATATAATATATTAGTTTGATGGACAGAATTACACCCCCGATGCTTCCTGCTCTCCCCAATGACGCACAGTAACCAAGTGTGCTCTGACACCTCTCTTGATTTATTACCAGACTGGGAGGCTGTGTGGGAGACAACATTCTCACACAAAGCTGAAACTGGCCCAAGGCCTAGTGGACGAAGTTGGCCTGTAATTCACCAGAAATGTGTCACTATTAAAACGGAAAGGGTCACTGATAATACTCTTGAATTTATTAGCTTACAGAAAAAAAGTTAAATGGCAACTTGTTACTTGATTGTTTGACATAATATTGTCCAGGCGAAATGCTTAGCTTACCAAAGATCTACAACATATTTCAAACCAGATGCTTCAGCTTTTGGCTTGTCACTGCCAGAACCAAACAATTCACCGAAACAGTGAAGTTGCAAACTGTGCAGTAATTAATCCCAGTTTGAGATCAATTCAAAATCAAATGAAATTGGGCAATGCAATTCATAATTGATCACAATCCAGACTGTTGTTGTACAATTTATGTATTACGGTGTGTATTCTTATTTATAGCACATCTCACTGAGTTTCATTTAATTGTTCATTCTTTTCATGTAAAGATAAATGGCAGAGGTCTCAGATCGGTTTCCGTGAATAAACACCATATAGGAAAATGTTGCTATTCTCCACCAGGCTTTTTACATACACATACATGTGCATTTGGCACACTTTTTAGGCTTTTGTAAATATTTGCTCGATTGCTCTTGGCTTTCTGCAGATATTAACTTGTGTTTGGGTGATGACAGGGTTAAAAATTATTCATTAAACTGACCTGTAGTAGCTTTGTTAACTGGAAAATTGCCTTGCTGTTCTATTTGGTTTATAGATGTGATCAGAAGTAAATTTTTAACTTAATTAATTGGCTGTTTCTGTTGACAAGAAATTTATGTGGCAATAATTTGCCAGAAATAAATGCCATGCATAAGAAATGAGATATCCATCACAGGTTTTTACTCCAGCAGCTGCACTGCCACTAATATGAGAGTATTTCAGCCTGCAATGATCCTGCTGTTATGCAGTCAGGATTACATATCCCCATGATCCATTGCTTTCTGGAGTGGCACTTATGGGGGTTGATAATAACAAAGACTTTTTGATTTATTGTTGGAAGTGAAAGCAGAGCTTGATGAGATTAAACAATTTAGCAGCAGAAGTGTTTTTGAAGAACTGATTTGTAGTTGCTAGCCCAGGTTAATTTAGTTCCAGATGTACTTGAGCAGACTCAGCAGACATCCACAATTACAACTTAGCATATTGTGAACCAGGGTAACTGGGGGAAGTAGATATGTGTGTTAACAACAAGCATTGTAATTTATTTTAAGGTCTTCAATAAGACTGTTAGCTGTTTTCTTTGCTGTATTTCTTTCACAATTGCTATCTTTACAGATGCACTGGTCAAACCTGGTTGCCTAGAATATTTTTCTGATTGGATATGAAATTATGTGAGAGTTATTTAAGTTTGGGTATTAACTCTTAGTTCAGTTTTTCAGGGGAAAAAAATCAGCATTTAATTGTCTTTAGTATGAGAATCGTATGCATCTGTAAGACTTCAAGAGGTTTTTGTTACGATTTTCTGTATAGTCACCAATGCTCCTTATAAAAGACACTACATTTGGAGAATTTGAACTTGCTCTGTGAAGAGGGCTTTAAAAAAACTGCAGCAGTTTTTTTATAATGAAAAGCAAGTCAAATAGCCTGGGAAAACAGAACTCAGCAGGCCTGTATAGATATCTTCCCACATGTGGGCTCAACTGACATTGTATAGGTGTTTTTCTTGCTTCCTATGATTTATTAAACTACCCTTTACACTTCACAATGACAGCTGGGCCTGTAACACAAGACTTGCTTGTTTGAGATCCTTCAGTTTTAACCAGAAATTGAGATTAGCCCCTGGCAATATAATGCTATAAAGCACTCAATGAGTGTTTACATATACAGGTATAAATGAGTAAAATGTGCACACTCAACTGCAGATGCAAGGTCAGTTAAGTGTTTGGAATTCAGTCTCACGAATTGAATTGAGGCTGGGGTTACTGTTATGAACCACTAACTGCCTGTTGTACGCCGCCTTCGCTTGTCTAACACTAAATTGCACATTGTTACCAGTTTTCAATGTAGTAGAAGACAACCTCAACTCTCGTATGACCCTATAGAGTGCAAGTGCAGTGAAACACAAAATCATCAAAAAGTTCATGCTTCTCACTATTTCTCAGTAAAACATCATGCAAATATATTTTTGTGGAGCAAGAGGCAGCCATTTTATTGACGAACTTTGCAGAGCACGTAGTCAGGCAAACGTAATGAAATTACAGAGGGGAATGTCTGTTAGTGGATGTTAAGAGTTTGTTCAAAAGAAGCCTTTGATCATTTTTAAAATATTAAAAAAAAACATTTTGTTCTATACCTTTCCTGATTGCAGAGACTATTTGCTGGAGTATCCATGGACACTCTTCCAATATCTTGTAATTTGGTCGCCTCTACTACTACCTCTGGCAGCTTGTTCCAGACACTCACCATCCTGTGTGTGAAAAAATTGCCCCTCTGGACACTTTTGTATCTCTCCCCTCTCACCTGAAACCTATGCCCTCTAGTTTTAGACTCCCCTACCTTTGGGAAAAGATATTGACAGGTTTGTTGGATTTGTTGAGCAATAGAGATCATGTCAGAGGTTCCTCAGGAAAGTCGAAGCCATTCTGTGTTTATGGGAGGATTTCCTCAGCCGCAGGAAATAGGCAATTCGGGAAAATGTTGTCAGTATTTTCCCTGCCGTGGACAAGAGGGAAATACTTTGATTTTATCTCCCTTCTTGAAGATAGTTACAGTTGTCACATTACTAAAACTGGGGCTGAGGGAGGAGATCTTTTTCTTCTCAGATCCATAGGATGAGTGCATGGCACCTTGATGTGAGCAAAACTCCATCAGCTTTGAAGACTTCTGCTCAAATACCATTGGAGCCACAGGTTTTGTTGTTTTTCATCCATTTGTTTGCTTGTTGCGGCTCTCCCATCGATGGTGGTTCACCCATAGATTCTACCAGAGGGTGCTGGGGAAGAGCCTGGAAAAGATCAGCTGCCAGTGTGGGTTCCCAGTTGAGGAATTGTTCAAAATGCTCTTTCTAGCTTTAAAAAAGACATTGTCATCTTTAAGCAGAGGAATATCATCATGTGAATGAAGGGGTTTTTGTCCATTTGACCTTGGATTATAGATGGCCTTGGTAACTTCAAGAAAGCTTTGCATGTCATGATGGTCAGTATGTTGTTTGGATTACTTGGGCCTTCTCTTCCCACCACATGTACTTTACCTTCCAAATTTGTCTTTGGCTGTCAATCCTGAATAGCTGGAATGTTGGTGTCTTGAGTTGTGACCTTGTTCTGCCAGGCAACAAAGATTTCACACTTCCATTCTAGGAGGTCACATATTTCAGCATTGTTTTCATTACACCAGTCCTGGTGTCAATGATGCACAAAACCAATGATCTGGTCACAGGAGTCTAGTACAGCTATCTTTATTTGATGCCACTGTCCTGGAATTGAATTGGATGTGCAAAGGTTTTACTGATTGGTTGTAAGCTGCATTCAGAATTCCTCTCTTCACTTAGACTGCTTTAGGTTTTAAGACATTGATCTTTTTCCTCTTAGACTTTTGTGTCTTGTGATGTCTTAGTGCAAAGTGAATGTTCATTACTGATTGGACAAGTTGATGATCTGTCCAGCAAGCATGAGGTATTAATCGAGTGACGCAGACACCACTTAGATGTTCGGTTCAAGCAATGAAATAATCCAGGAAGTACCAAAGCTTTGATCAGTGATGGCTTCATGATGACAGACTTCTATGAAACAGTGGTTCAATCTCAACTGGAGTAGTTCTGGGCACTACACTTTAGGAACAATGTGAAAACATTAGAGAGGATGCAGAAAAGGTTTATAAGAATGGTTCCAGGGATGAGGAACTTCAGTTATGTGGATAGATTGAAGAAGCTGGGCTGTTCTCCCTGGCGGAGAGGATTTTAGTGTACCTTCATCTAGAAGTATTAGCTGAGTTTAAATTCAGCTACTCCCAACTATTCCACCATAAACCAGTGTCCACTGAAGAAGTAGAATCCTTGCAAGCTTACTTAGTTGATCTAATGCACGAATGTTGTGGGATTCTGAACCACCTGCCTGATTTTCACATGTGAATATCTTACAGCATTACTAGGCCTTGCACATCAGTAAACCTGACAAAGGGACAGGAATAGTTATCCTTAACAAGCATGACTATATCAACAAAATGCATACCATTCTTAATGACAGGCCCAAATTTTTATCCATTGGACCAGCCACTCAACATGACTGGACAGCCTTGCTTGAAAGTAAGCTAAAAAAATTGCTTGCTGGACATGTGTAACAATGATGAGCTGCCGCATGCAATACATTATTGAGTTTGTCCTCATGGCTCATTGTATACATGAATGTATGGGCTGCCCATACAAAAATTATGTCTTTTTATGTCCTATTCTATCTATGATTTGTTCTGCACCACATAAATTGGCCAAATAGTTAGGTGAATTATTGCAACCAGTTTGAACAAGTTTTCCACATAACGGTGAAGGATTCCTTCACATTTGCAAAGACCACATGCAGCACTTGCATATTCATAGCAATACTGTGTCCATGTGTTCCTTTGACATTACTAGCCTTTGCATTAATGTCCCACGTCAGGAAGCCATAGATATTTGCGCTGCAGCACCATATCATGGCAATCGAGACCTGCCACCATTGTGTGAATCAGCATTTAATTGAAATAAAATGTCATCAGAAATCCCTTTTCTCTCATGTGTTGGAGGTGTTTCATGTCGTAGGGGAGGCGATGGCCTTGTGGTATTATCACTGGACTATTAATCCAGAAACTCAGCTAATGCTCTGGGGACCCAGGTTCGAATACCGCCACGGCAGATGGTAGAATTTGAATTCAAATTTTAAAAATCTGGAATTAAGAACCTCACTGATGACCATTGTCGATTGTCAGAAAAACCCATCCAGTTCACTAATGTCCTTTCGAGAAGGAAATCTGCCGTCCTTACTCGGTCTGGTCTACATGTGACTCCAGAGCCACAGCAATGTGATTGACTCTGAACTGCCCTCTGAGCAAGGGCAACTGGGCTGGGCAATAAATGCTGGCCAGCCAGCAACGCCCATGTCCCACGAATGAATAAAAAAATGTTCTAGAAAATTATGAACTTTCAGTCAATACTTTATACTTTTAAGAATCACAAAAGGCTACAAAAATATGGCCACATGAGAATCACTTGATGTATCTTGTTGATTGAAAGATTCACCTATCTCAAGATTGGGAACAAAGTAACTTTCAAACTGATGTTGATTCAATGCCTTTGACTGAAACTAATTCAAAAGAGTAATTAAAATTGAATGAGTCATTCAGATAGAAAGACCAATAGCTCTCTCAAGGGTGAAAGTCATCACACAGGATGTTTAACTGACCCAGTCACCAACCTTATCTGAAAAAGAACTTTGGAATTGCAACATGTCACATAGTGGGACAGCAATGTTTTGTTGCCTGTTTTTAAAGCAGCAATAAGCTGTGATCAGAGAGAAATGGAACTGACAGCCATTGAACCAGCTGCACATCAACTAAACAGCCAAGGTAATAAACAACTATACCTTAAAAGTGGAAGAAGGGCTTTCCTGAACCTGTTCTGACTAACTAATTAAGAAACCACAGGCCTGCCACAAAAAGCAGCTGAGATAATCATAAATTTTAATTGTTTTGTTTTTTACATCATCTATATTAAATCTTTTTTGACGAAGCTTTGACAAAGGGTCATCTGGACTCTTGACGTCAGCTCTTTTCTCTCATTACAGATGCTGCCAGCCCTGCTGACATTTTCCAGCATTTTCTCTTTTGATATCAAATCTTTGTATGATTGTTGTCTGAGTCAAGTGATGAGATGTTGCGTTTATAAATCTCTGGGGTAATTGGGGGATAGTAAATAACCTTCCTTATTCTTAAATTCAGAAAAGCTTGCTGTTGGGGTTACTTAAATTAGGATAATCACACAGCGGGTAAGAAAGTACACACTACTCGCATACCAAACATACATCATGGGCAGTAAGAAAACACTTAAAATCTGTCCATTGCAAAGTAATTCCAGCAGTAAACCTTTGTGAGATAAAAAGGTTATTTATTATCACACACTTAACATAAATCTAATGTAATGTTTCGCTGACTCACCTCTCACACAAGCAACGATTAGATACAGATGAAGGTAATATATTGTTACAGCTTGTAATTATTTCAGTCTCTTTCATGGCAGGCCTGTAGTTTCTTGGATGAAGTTAATGCTTTAAATTGAATTGAACATCTGGTAAAGTGAATAACGAATGGGTAGCCCATTTTATACTCTATCTTATATTTTATATTGAATCAATGTCCTTTCCTGAAACCAATCCAAGAGGGCCAGCGAGCTTTGAGGTTTCTTATAGTCAAATTTCTGAGAGGTTGGCTCTCAGGTGAACTTGAGGTTGGTTGAGGAGTGCTTTTCTCTGTTAGCCTCCCTCTTTTGAGGTATTGTTGTTTATTACAAGTTCAAAGTTCTTTGCTGAAGAAGGTGGGTGTTTATGTTGATGAATCCGGTGCTAAGGGCTTAACACCTTGAGAGTTTGAGACAGTCAGTGCCTTTATGGTGAATAACCCATTCAATTTGATGATGCCCTCTTGGATTGGTTTCAGGAAAGGACATTGATTCAATATAAAATACAAGATAGAATATAAAATGGGCTACCCACTCGCTATTGACTTTTGTGTTTGAATCTGGAATGTTCCTTTTGTCCCCCCCTTGAGAAAGGGGAGCAGTTTCATCCAGAGAGTAAGTCATGCGACCCTTAGGTGGCATCCTTTGGAGACTTTTATTTTCAGTTTTAAAATATAAAAAATATTTTGAAGTTCAGAATATGCTGGAGCATGACAACTGACATAGCTGCTTGAGTTGAAGTACTTCTCTGAACTAGAAGGCTCTGTGTTGGAGCCCGACTTCAGGATTTGAGCATGTAATATAGGTTGACGTGTGAGTGCAATGCTAAGGGAATGCTGCATTGTTGAAGACTCTCATTTCCAGCTGGAATATTTTCAAAACTAAATTATCCCTGTGTCCTGGTCAGTATTCTTTCTTTAGTTAATACTGTCAAATACATCTCAAATACATTAACTGGTAATTCACTTTATTATATGGGAATTTCTGATATGCCTTCACATATTACATTGACAGCAATTCAAAAGTAATTATTTGGATGTGAAACATTTGGAATATGATGAAGGTGTGGCTGTATAAATACTTTATCAGGTATAAGAGTACACGGTGAGGGTTGACGGACTATTCAACTGTGGGGACAGCTGAAGATCAATTGTATCCTCATCCAATGTGTATATATAAACACACACACACATCTGTGCATACATGCACACAAAGACTTTCTACCAGGCCCACTAACACCAGTCAGGAATGGCTCACCAATTCTGTCACCATCCCATTGATGTTGAGGCCTGCATCCACCGCATCTGAAACTATTTTAAGTTAATTTTAAGAATACTGAGGCATAAATTAACTTACTTTAAAATATAAGATAGAGTATAAAATGGGCTACCCATTTGCTATTGTCTTTGTTGTGGTTACTGCCCAAGACCCTATTATCATCAGCCATGGTGTTTCAGCAACTTCAATCTTTGACTACTTTGGAATCTTTATCTATGCCAATAAGATAAAGTTCAGCTGTCCACGGAACAGATTTTCTGAGTCAGCATTTTTTTTAAAAAAGACAACACCCAGTATATTCAGTACTGGCTTTCACTATTAAATCGATAAACTCAATAAAATACCGTGCAGAAGCGTGATTCTTTTATTCCTTTCAGCCTGCAGCTGATTCCCTGATCTTGACTTTATTTCTGTCTCTTTACTTTGTTGATAAGTATCCAAATCTATTGAGAGATTTGTTCACAGAATTTAACAGCAAGAAATATCTTTTTCCCAGGTCCAACTAGGCAATGATCTTATTCATGTGGAGACTCTTTGAGGTACCCCGGGTTATTGTTAATTTTGTCAGACGTCCTTGGTCACAAAACACTTTGTGCTGAAAATACACAATTGTTTCAACAATGCTGAAAAGCATAGATTAAAAAGTACACATTTCTCAAATTGCTGCAGAATTTATTGGTTGAAGCTGCTTACAATACAATCAATTTGTGAAAACTGGATTGCCACAGAAGTTGGGGAGTATATGGGTGGGATTTTACGACCTCGCTCGGGCGAGACAGGAAATTCCTGCCTGAGGTCAACGGAGATTTCTGTTGTCGGACCCTCGCCCGCTCCGATTCCGTGACGGGCGAGATGGTAGGGTGGCAGCTATGTGTTTTACATTGTACTGATAGACCTTCAAAAGCACAAGTCAGTGGTCAATTTTAAATTCACTAACTTTTTCCATGTAATATTTACCAATGTGAATGAGGTAGACTTTCAGTTGACTACATCTCCAATAACACTGCTCCATTTATATAAATATTGGGCCGTAACTTCTGATGAAGTGGCAATTGAGTCAGACCCTGGGCCTAGTATCGAGGGCTGTAGAGTCAAAGGTATGTAATACAGACCCGCGCTTTTATAGCACGAGCTGCCATAGTTCAGGTAGGTTTAATGGTCCTTGACAGGCCAGAGAGAAGATAAGTGTATAAGGCAAGTACCATGGGAAGGGTAGGGAAATGTCGAGTCAGGTCAGGATGTTTCGGGGGGTGGGGTTGGGCCTTGGGAATTGGGTGTGGGGTTGAGCCTTGTGAAAGGTGGCAGGTTGAGCCTGTGGGGGGAGGGGGGGTGCTGGTCAGATGCCGGGGTCAGGTCTTGGTGAGGTCAGGTTGGAATTCAGGGAGGTGGGTGTTTGTCGGGCTGGGTTAAACCCATGTCATAAAAACAGAATTTGGCTAATTCTTTCATCCGAAATCACTGAACAGAACCATATAATCAAAACAGCAAATGCTGGAAAAATTCAGCTGGTCTGGCATCATTTATGGAGAGAGGAACAATTAATATTTCAAATTCAAAATGACTTTTTCTTGGAAAAGAAGCGAGGTAGAAATGCGATGGGCTTTATGCTATTGAAAAAGGGGGGAGGATCAGGTGGAACAAAGTGGAAGGTGGGAGAGATGAAATACCAAAGATATCATGGGACAAAAGGCAAAGGGAGGTGTCATGGTGGTAATAGTGGCAAAGAAACAAAGTTTTGGTCCAGAGTAGATGTTAAAAGCAGAATAAAGGTCAGTTCTCTGTCTGAAAACAAAAACATGAAAATGATTCAAACTGACACTTGAGGGGGAATACAATCAAAATGGAGGAAAGATTTCATGTTCTGGAGTTGTTGAACTCAATGTTGAATCTGGAGGGTTGCCATGTATCGAATCGGAAGATGAGGTGCATGGCATCCAATTGGTGTTAGGCTTTATTAGAACATTGCGACAGGCCGAACAGCATCATATGTTGCAATCCTCAAAACCTGTCGGGGTGGTGACAGGGGGCAGATTTCAATATGCGAAAATAGCCATTGAATTATGCAGTTATTGTAAACTAGTGACTCTGATTATAGAGTTATCATTTCTGGCCTCATCCGATGTTCACACACATGCACTTCCAAAATACTGAACTGGATGCTGGTGAGGAAGGTTCAGAGTATTAACTTCTTACTGTCTGGTTCAGCTGTTCACGGAATAGATTCACTGAGCCATTACAGGAATTTTTTTTTCTTCACTGCTCTTTAAACAATTCACAAAGGAAAGGACAATTGTAAATTGGTCAAGAGAAGTAACCAACAAGACAATAAGGATATGTAACAAGAAAAGCAGAAGAACGCTATACTGTAAAAAACAAAATCACAGAGAACCGAGGAGGTTTTATGTTACATTGTGCCCTCTCCTTTTGGGAGAGAGCGTATCAGGTAGACGTTGTCTACCTGATACGCTGCAAGAAAGGATGTCCCGAGGCATGGTACATTGGGGAAACTATGCAGACGCTGCGACAACGGATGAATGAACACCGCTCGACAATCACCAGGCAGGACTGTTCTCTTCCTGTTGGGGAGCACTTCAGCGGTCACGGGCATTCGGCCTCTGATATTCGGGTAAGCGTTCTCCAAGGCGGCCTTCGCGACACACGACAGCGCAGAGTCGCTGAGCAGAAACTGATAGCCAAGTTCCGCACACACGAGGACGGCCTCAACCGGGATATTGGGTTCATGTCACACTATTTGTAACTCCCACAGTTGCGTGGACCTGCAGAGTTTCACTGGCTGTCTTGTCTGGAGACAATACACATCTTTTTAGCCTGTCTTGATGCTCTCTCCACTCCCATTGTTTTGTTTCTTAAAGACTGGATTAGTTGTAAGTATTCGCATTCCAACCATTATTCATGTAAATTGAGTCTGTGTCTTTATAAGTTCTGTTTGTGAACAGAATTCCCACTCACCTGAAGAAGGGGCTTAGAGCCTCGAAAGCTTGTGTGGCTTTTGCTACCAAATAAACCTGTTGGACTTTAACCTGGTGTTGTTAAACTTCTTACTGTGTTTACCCCAGTCCAACGCCGGCATCTCCACATCATCCCCCTCCTTTTGCCAGCCTCTATTGAAGTGGCTTGATTTTTCAAGTCCATGACAGTAGTGAAAAATATGACACCATGACCATATTCTTGATCATTGCAATATCTTTTGCAGAATGGAAATGATGGCAAGAACATTGAGCTGAACTTTTTCGCTCAGAACTTTGCCTAACTTAATTATCTTGCATCCTCCTTAGTTTGCCTCAACTGCCTGATAAGAGGCAGACTGCTTTTAGGAATAATATTATTTTGTTTAACTAGTAAACAAAATCTGTTCATGTCAGGCTAAACTTACATTGTGAATTACAAACTTGATTTATTAAATACAGCAGAGGTGTGTATCACAATCACATAATAATTCTAGTTGTGTTTGATCAGCATTGCTATTCTGCTTGGTGTTTTGAGTACAAACACCTCAAATTCCCATTTCTGTTTCCCCAAATTTATATTTTAAATTGGGTCACTTCTTTTGTATTGTAAATATGAAACTAGTTAACGGACAATTGATCAATTCACTTGTATACAGTTTGATTTCTGTTTAAAATTGCAAGACAGATAAGGATGTGGAGGAAAACATTTTATCGCTTGGGAAGAGTGGGTGTTTAGGAAGAAGGGGAGTTTGACCTAAATCGATTCTGTCCTCCTTAATAAATGCCAACATTGCCTATAACAGTGAATTCAGTTCAAAAGCACATCATTGGTTGTAAACCTTTTGAGATGTCCTGGAGTTGTGAAAGGCGCCATATGAAGGCACCAGGCAGCACGGTGGCACAGTGGTTAGCACTGCTGCCTCACAGCGCCAGGGACCTGGGTTCGATTCCCGGCTTGGGTCACTGTCAGTGTGGAGTTTGCACGTTCTCCCTGTGTCTGCATGGGTTTCCTCTGGGTGCTCCGGTTTCCCCTCACAGTCTGAAAGACGTGTTGGTTAGGTGCATTGACCCGAACAGGCGCCTGAGTATGGCGACTTGGGGAATTTCACAGTAACTTCATTGTACTGTTAATGTAAGCCTTACTTGTGACTAATAAATAAATAAACTTTAAAAAAATGCAAGTTTTTTTTGAGAAAAGGGTTAATTGTTCAAATAGTGCAATGGACTATAAATGAGATTTCATATTGCTCTGGATATCTGAGTTTAAATCTAATCAAAGGAAGAGTAACGAAGATCATCTGTTAAAGGCTGAAGTGGATCTGCTTTTATTTCATACAGAAAAAAGTCATAGATTGTATTGGATTTGGTCAAATCAGATATAAGAAGCATGAACTGAAGAGTTTAATTTTTCTCTGTGATTGCTCTTGTTTGAGCAGTACTTGGCTATTCCTTTGGGAGCTGATGACCAACCATACCTAACTTAACACCCAATAAAAGAGGAAGATAAATGCAAACTGAAAATGGTGGAAAATGTTCAGCAGGTCACATCTGAGGAGAGAAAAACAGACTTAATGTTTCAGATCTATGAACCTTCATCAGAAGGCCATGATTACCAACCAGGGCAATACTGCAAAAAGCATTTTCCAGAAACTGCATTGGCTCAACCGTACACGGTTTACATTGGAAAAGTGAGCGATAAAGCATTGCGTTGATGTAAATGGTACTTTGGTGAAAAGGTTGCCTGTTGAAGTTGAAGAGTTTATCAGAAAATGTGTTCTTCCTTTCCTAAACTGTAATGAAATCCTATTTTCTAGACTATCATTTTACATGTACGTTCTTACCACACATGGAGGGTTCTTGCCAAGGTTGGGCTTGTGATTGTTTTGTTAGTATGGCTGACAGCCCATCCAGTCGAAATAGCTTTAGGGTTGCTTAGTGCTGCGTCGCCAGGTGTTCTTGATTGCATCTTGTGTTCTCAGTGCTTAATTTAAGGAGGAAAAAAAGCAGTAACAATATAATGATTTAATTAGATAGAATAATTTTGCATGTCAAGTTGGTGTATGTGTAAAAACGGGTTGTCTTTCATGGAATATTATATAGAAAAGTTGACTTCCAAGCACGTGCACAAGTTTTATAAACTCCGCAAGCATTAAAAACAATTCAGATGCAGCGAAAGCCAAATTTCCCACTTTATTTTCAAGTGTTTGAACTAATTTGTTCTTTGTGCCGGCTCTGTGAGATAGTTTGTTTCCGAATTATTGTGCTTCGCTTGCAGTCAGTCGCGATTAACAATTGAGGAATGTTTTGAAAAGGATGAAGATTTTTGTCAGAATATCTTGAGCATTTGTTGGTCTACCGGGTTACCGAGGGCACTCCTTTCAGCTTGCAGTCACAAGGTTGGTCGCAATAAGTGGAAACTATTCTGAAGCCATTTTATTTTCTTAAATAACTTTAATGCTGCATTACAGTTCAGTTGTTGTAAGCCCATTAATCCATCTTTCAACTGATAAAGTGGCTTTTAAGTGTTGGGACTGCAAGTCTCCCATCAGTCATTAGTCTCTCACGGCACAGGGCAAGCACATTGTTCGTCTTTTCTTGTCTTTCATCTGATTGTACATGCAAGTACATTGTTTCAACAAGAACTGTAGCTCCTCAAAACTGACAGCGAGCCCAAATGGGAACACATTGACAAGTTTATACAGTTAGCTTTCACATAAATATCAGAAGCATTATTTGGTGAGAAAACGAAAGAATTTTAAACTATTTGGTTTAAGCTTCTAAATCTCCTGAGATCCAAAGTCTTTTTTTAACTTTCCAGTTCCCACTCTCTCACTTTTCTCATCCCACTGTAAAAAAACCTCTTCTTTATGGGGCTGATAAATTGCAGGCCGATGCCTAGCAACAACATTCCTGTGCCTTAAGTAGCTGCAAGCCCTTGGCTGAACCCTTTGATGTGACTGTCAGGGCAGATTTATTTTGTTTTAGCACATTGTCTACTTGTCCAGATGTATCACAAGATAAAAAGAAGTAGTGTTTACACTTCTTGGAGCTGTAATTAAATTGTGTTTTTGATAAGGCTCAGAGAGATCTGAGATGAAAAAGGGGCATCAACTGAGCCAAAGAAGGGAGCTGTTTGTTAGGTGAAAACACCTGATAGCTCAGTAAATATTAGTTTGAAAATTGGAGGTAGGGTATATACCTTTGAACCCTAGAGGAATTTGGGCCCTTAGGAGGCAACCATTAACCCACATAGATTCAAAAACAATATCGTCAAGATAGCACATGCACAATAGTGCTTTTTTTCAAATCACTTTGTAAAGATATTGTCAGAATTCAATTATAGTGTTGTACTATATTGGAACAAGGCACTGCCTGAGCTCTGATCTTTATCACTTGATGCTATCAAGTGATAAAATGGATACATTGACCAGAAACTGAACTAGACTAGCCATATAAATACTGTGGCTACCAGAGCAGGTCAAAGGCTAGGAATCCTGCAGTGACTAACTCACCTCCTGGCTCCACTGACTCCATTGACTGTCCACCATCCACAAGGCATATGTCAGGAATGTAATGGATGAGTACAGCTCTAACAAGACTCAAGGAGCTCGACACTATCCAGGACAAAGCAGCCCGCTTGATTGCTACCCCTTCCACAAACATTCAATCCTTCCAACACTGCCAAATAGTGGCAGCCATGTGTACCATCTACAAGGTGCACTGCAGGAACCCACCGAGGTTCGTTAAGCAGCACTTTCCAAACCCAGGACCACTACGATCTAGAAGGACAAGAGCAGCAGATACCTGGGAACACCACCTGCAATTCCCCTCCTAGCCATTCACCATACTTGGAAATATATCGTCATTCTTTCACTGTCGCTGGGTCAAAATCCTGGAACTTTTTCCTAACAGCACTATGGGTGTATCTACACTGCAGAGACTGCAGTTCATAAAGGCAACTCACCACCACATTCTAAAGGGCAACTAGGGATGGGCAATGATTACTGGTTAGCCAGCAACGACCACATCCCGTAAAGAAAATATTGGTTTAATAAAGAATAAAGAAAAAATATACACCCATGAAAAATGATCTCTCTATGCAAGTTTCTGTAGTGCCTGCTACATAATAAAAGCGCTTTGGCAAAGATGTTTCAGATTGAGATGAAGGGCTGATTTGGATTTATTCTCCTCCTCAAATTACAGATTGATACCTGTTACCAGATCTCCCTCCCAACCCCCATTTTCACCATTATAATTACTAAAGCACTATTCAGCTATACAGTTGAGACAATTGCCAAATTCTTGCTGCTGTTCACACCGGCAGGATTTTATAGTCCCATTGACGGCATACCCCTGCCACTGGTTTTCTGGCGGCAAGGAAACCCCGTTGACAACGGCAACACCATAACTTTCTGCATGTTTTTCAACATTGAATTACTATATATGTATTCTACAATTAAAGACCTTCGTCATAGGACTTCTGGATGACCTAAGTTTTCTTCTTCTGCACAACATTTAGTTAGTTCATATTTCTCCTCGCAAAGGCTTAAACATCTTTCAATTCGACATTGTGTTTCTGGTTAGGAGTTTCATTTTTCATTGTTCGATCTTGCCAGACCATTCCAGTCAATAGTTTTTAGCATTACCAGAGGGTTGGATTTTATGTGCCCTGCCAGGTGTGTTTTTGGGAGGGGTTGCAAGCAAAATATGATGGATGGCTAGCCCACCACCCTCCTACCCACCCTTGCCCCGGTCTCCATAATATAGTAAGTGGGCGAGTGCCAAAATCAAATGTCCGCCCATCACTAAAGGAAAACAGGCAATTGTGCTTGTTAACAAGCCAGTTGACCTGAATAATATGCTGTCCACACCATAAAGCAGTTGGTATGGGCAAGGTACAGAAGGCCGTTTTTTAAATGCAAAAGGCAGAAAGGGAAGGGCGATGCAGCTTTCGGGACATGCCCTTTCTGCATTGGGTCACTCCCCCAAGCTATTACCTCCCCTTTGTTCCTCCCTGCCTGGCCCTCAAAATCCACTGCCCCACACTCCCCTTGTATCTCTCCCTAGGCTTCCTCACACCATCCTGCCCTAAAAGCCTGGGAGTTACCTTAATCTAGCATCCATCGACCATTTCCATGAACCGCCTTTCAATCCCAGCAGTGACCACTATTAAACGTTGCACAAAAACAAAAAATGCTAGGAAATCTTAGCAGGTCTGACAGTGTCTGTGGAGAGAGAATAGAGCCAACATTGCACGTCTAGATGACCCTTCACCAGAACTCAAATGGAGGGTCGTCTAGACTCAAAGCGTTGACTCTATTACTATATTGGAACATGACACCGCTTGAACTCTGATCTTTATCGTTTGATAGCATCAAGTGATAAAATGGATACATTGATCAGAAACTGAACTGGACTAGCCATATAAATACTGTGGCTACCAGAGCGGGTCAAAGGCTAGGAATCCTGCGGTGACTAACTCACCTCCTGACTCCACTGACTGTCCACCATCAACAAGGCACATGTCAGGAATGTAACAGATGGGTACAGCTCCAACAAGTCTCAAGGAGCTCAACACTATCCCGGACAAAGCAGCCCGCTTGATTGCTACCCCTTCCACAAACATTCAATCCTTCCAACACAGCCAAATAGTGGCAGCCATGTGTACCATCTACAAGATGCACTGCAGGAACTCACCAAGGTTCCTGTGTGACCAATTCCCCTCCAATTTGATTTTCAAGTTTGCTGACAACACCACTGTAGTGGGTTGGACCTTAGACAATGACGAGACAGAGTACAGGAATGAGATAGAGAATCTGGTGAACTGGTGTGGCAAAAATAATCTCTCCCTCAATGTCAACAAAACAAAGGAGATTGTCATCGACTTCAGGAAGCGTAAAAGAAAACATGCCCCTGTCTACATCAATGGGGATGAAGTAGAAAGGGTCGAGAGCTTCAAGTTTGCAGGTGTCCAACTCACCAACAACCTGTCCTGGTCCCCCCAATGCAGATACTATAGTTAAGAAAGCCCACCAACGCCTCTACTTTCTCAGAAGACTAAGGAAATTTGGCATGTCAGCTACGACTCTCACCAACTTTTACAGATGCACCATAGAAAGCATTCTTTCTGGTTGTATCACAGTGTGGTATGGCTCCTGCTCTGCCCAAGACCGCAAAGAACTACAAAAGGTCATGAATGTAGCCCAATCCACGCAAACCAGCCTCCCATCCATTGACTCTGTCTACACTTCCCGCTGCCTCGGCAAAGCAGCCAGCATAATTAAGGACCTCACGCGCCCCGGACATTCTCTCTTCCACCTTCTTCCGTTGGGAAAAAGATACAAAAGTCTGAGGTCACGTACCAACCGACTCAAGAACAGCTTCTTCCCTGCTGCTGTCATACTTTTGAATGGACTTGCCTTGCATTAAGTTGATCTTTCTCCACATCCTAGCTATGACTGTAACACCACATTCTGCACTCTCTCCTTTCCTTCGCTATGAATGGTATGCTTTGTCTGTAAAGCGCGCACAAAACAATACTTTTCACTGTATGCTAATACATGTGATAGTAGTAAATCAAATAAGCAGCACTTTCCAAACCCACTACCATCTAGAAGGACAAGAGCAATAGATGCCTGGGTTTGCCACCTGCAATTCCCCTTCAGGCCACTCACCATACTTGGAAATATATTGTTGGCTCTATTCCCTCCTCACAGATGCTGTCAGACGTGCTGAAATTTTCCAGCATTTCCTGTTTTTGTTTCCGATTCCAGCATCCTTAGTGTTTTGTTTTTACTATTAAATGTTGGTGCTGCTGGGACTACTCAGGCTGCTAGCCATTGAGATTGAGGGGGCGGGGGGGGGGGGGGCACTTCCTCCCACTGACAGAAGTCTGACCCTCATTGGCCCAATGCCTCCGGCAGCATGTTATTGCTGTGGGGCAGTCTTTCTGAATATCGGATAGTGCGGCACCTTAAGGGGGGACAGAGGGATGTGACGCGAGTAATACTCCCCTCAGTAAACTTCAGCCCAATGTCAAGTAGTAATAATGCCTCTCACTTACAATTGTATTAGAAAGTCCTTTTTGTCTTTAAAATGTTATATGTATGCTGCTGATGAGGAGGAGAAATAAGTAAATTTATTACATGCATCCTGCTTTAGAAAGTTAAGTGAGCTAATGTTTGTACCCTGTGAGGAAGTGGGGTCACTTCTAACCCCTGAACTCTTTGCACTGATAGTCTTCCCATAGTGGTGGTGAGTTGGCAATTTCAGGATTTTGACCCAGCAATGCTAAAGTAACAATGTATATGTCCAAATAAGGATTACGTGCAACCTAGAGGAGAACCTGTAGGTGATGGTTTTCTAATGACATTTATGTTCCTGTCTGTCTTGGTGGTAAAAGTTGTCGGGTTGACAGGTGCTGTCAAAGCAATTTTCAGAATTGTAGTGCACAGTATACATAGAATGTATGCACTTTGCACCCACTGTGACCACCATGCGCCCATGGTGAAGGTGGTGGATAATGAATTATATACCATCTACAATAGTCAGGAGGTCCATATATAAGAATGCATATAAATCTAAACATAGGATCAAGTGAAACAAAAAATTGTCACTTTCATTTGATCATTTAAAAATAGGTTTTTGCCTAAAATCTTCTGTCTATTCAATATTGAGGAGCAGAATTAGATCACAATTATTAAATTTACAATACCGGCACCGTGTTCAGTTCCTCGTCTAAGTGTACATTTTCATGGGATGGCAAAAACAGATATGTGTGAAAAACTAGTAAAGTCGTCTTCACTACATTTTACAGGGCTTTGGTTTCAGTGATAAATACTGGGTTTCAGCCAGGGCTAGCTTTGAGTTTCAGCTAGGTAAAGTTTCCAGCAAAATAGGTCACGTTTATTCTTTTATTAGCAAAACATTCTGGCCAGAACTTTACCGTCCTGCCCGCCATGGGAATCGGAGTGGGTGAGGGACAGACCATGGAAAGGTCCATTGACCTTGGAGGGGGTGGGGGTGGCGGGGGGGAGGGGGTGGGTGGTGTTTACGGCTTTGGGACAGGCAAGGCTATAAGATCCCATCCACAATATTTCTTTACACTTTGCGCTGCATGTGCGACAATTTCTGTTGCTAATGTGGACTTTTCATACAAAGGGGGAAAAATGCCATATATCAACGTTAGAACTACAATACCTTTATCTATTTGGGGCGGCACGGTGGCACAGTGGTTAGCACTGCTGCCTCACAGTGCCAGGGACCCGGATTCAATTCCGGCCTCGGGTCACTGTCTGTGTGGAGTCTGCACATTCTCCCTGTTTCTGCATGGATTTCCTCTGGGTGCTCTGGTTTCCTCCCATAGTATGAAAGATGTGCAGGTTAGGTTAATTGGCCATGTTAAATTACCCCTTAGTATCAGGGGGATTAGCAGGGTAAATATAAAGGGTTGTGGGAATAGGGCCTCTGTGGGATTTTGGTCGGAGCAGACTTAATGGGCCGAATGGCCTCCTTCTGCTCTGCAGGGATTCTATGGTTCTATTTTATGATTCTCCTCCTCCCCAAATCACCATGGTGAACATTGGTTTGATTTTTAAGATTTTTGATTAACTTACGAGCATTTATACATGATGTAGGTTTGTATTTCCCTCAGCACAGTGCACTTTTACCAATGTTTCACTACTGCGGTGCTGAATGGAGATGACTAAAGTCATTTATTTTTTTATATTTTTAAAAGCTTAAAGAAGTAAAATTGCAGTGTAATCGTGAATAAGATAATTCCTGCTCACTTTAAACTGGCAAAACCTAAACCTTTGATCTTTTTAAATGTGTTCTGGTCTGTTTTGCTCATAGATTCTTATTTTGACTGAAATAGGATTCGCGTTTCATTGGCAATAAGAATGCCTTTGTGTGTGATTAGTGCTTGGTTTTGAAAGTTGTTTGATGTGTCCTAACTGGCCATCCATACTGTTCTTGTAAGTGCACCATTGAGCTTGCATCAACCTTTGTCCATTGAAATTGCTTCAGAGTGTGCTTTCCTTGTAAAGTCAGACATCAAACTGATGATGCATGCCATTAGCCAAACAGCTTGTTGACTAATTCTCTACCAGTATTTTGCACAAGAAATGCTCTGACGTAAGTTCGTATTCAGAACTTGCACATTTCTGACCTCATCTGCATTATTAGCAAGAACTTTGTAGACTTGAACCTTTTAAAATTTGGTGTACCCATAATGTTGTCTATCAATATGAAGTGACTGGTCTCTATTTGTGAAACTCACTGCTCACGTTAGATAACTTCATAAAACCTGTAGACCACACTAAGAAGATGTTAGGACAAGAGCGAAAATAAGAGGAATAATACAGTGGACTGAACGGAGAGAAATGACATGGAAAAGACCAGCTGGAAGAAAATGTCCATGCTGAAGTAGAAAACACAAATTGAGTTATTTTTAACAATGTCCAATGCAGTAAAATACAAATAAGAAAAACGACAGTATGGCACCTGGATGCAAAATGGCCAACAAACACAAAAAAGATTAAGCAGTGACAAGTGGGTAAAACAAAAAAAGTTGGAAAAAGCAGACTTTGGGGAGGGGCGGTTGCATAGCAGAGAGACAAAGAGTGACAACACAAAGTCAGTCAGTGAGTGGTCTTGTTGTCAAGTATTCATCATGATGATTTGGGGAGACAGTAGAGAAGATAACGGTATTGTAGATCCATCGTTGACATGTGAGGCAATTGTTCCGTTTCTGTGAACATGTGTACTGCAGTGCGCACAGTCTTACGCTGAAATTATCAACGTGATTTGAAATTTAGTTTAAACTGGTGGTTAAAGTGGTGACAAGGCCAGCAATTGCCCGCTCTCCAACTTGTCAGCGCTGAATGAAGTATGGATGGGATCCAACATCAGCCAGGGTGTCGTAGTTTGCAGGAAGACTTAGACAGGTTGCAAAGTTGGGCCGAGAGGTGGCGGATGGAGTTTAATGCGGAGAAGTGTGAGGTAATTCACTTTGGTAGGAATAACAGATGTGTTGAGTATAGGGCTAACGGGAGGACTTTGAATAGTGTGGAGGAGCAGAGGGATCTAGGTGTATGTGTGCATAGATCCCTGAAAGTTGGGAATCAAGTAGATAAGGTTGTTAAGAAGGCATATGGTGTCTTGGCGTTTATTGGTAGGGGGATTGAATTTAGGAGTCGTAGCGTTATGTTGCAACTGTACACAACTCTGGTGCGGCCGCACTTGGAGTACTGTGTGCAGTTCTGGTCCCCACATTACAGGAAGGATGTGGAGGCTTTGGAGAGGGTGCAGAGGAGGTTTACCAGGATGTTGCCTGGTATGGAGGGGAGATCCTATGAGGAGAGGCTGAGGGATTTGGGATTGTTTTCGCTGGAAAGGCGGCGGCTAAGAGGGGATCTTATTGAAACATATAAGATGATTAGAGGTTTAGATAGGGTGGATAGTGATAGCCTTTTTCCTCTGATGGAGAAATCCAGCACGAGGGGGCATGGCTTTAAATTGAGGGGGGGTAGTTATAGAACCGATGTCAGGGGTAGGTTCTTTACCCAGAGGGTGGTGAGGGATTGGAATGCCCTGCCAGCATCAGTAGTAAATGCGCCTAGTTTGGGGGCGTTTAAGAGATCCGTAGATAGGTTCATGGACGAAAAGAAATTGGTTTAGGTTGGAGGGTCACAGTTTTTTTTTAACTGGTCGGTGCAACATCGTGGGCCGAAGGGCCTGTTCTGCGCTGTAATGTTCTATGTTCTATGTTCTATGAACTTGAAAAAGCAACTTGCAAAGTCACTGTTGTGGATAAGAAGCAGATCACAGTTTTTAAAAATGTGATTCTAGCAAAGGATCCTTGGAATCAGCGAGACAGAATGAAGAACCTATGCATTTGTCTGCAGGAAAATTGGAGTTCCAGCATCTCATAGACTTTTAGCTGAAGTGAAGACGTAGAAATTGAGAAAGTACAACCACTGGAAAAGATAGGATGAAGTGTTGACAACATTAGAAGGAAAGAACATGCAAGGTTAGGGAAGGACTGGATGCTTACATCAGAAACTGGACAGAGGGAAGAATGACAGTGATACACAGAATTGCACTGAATACAGAGAGATGCCTATGACCTTGCGTCAACTATGCTAAATTATGGTCGAGGTAAAAAATCAAAATTAGTTATATGGAAAGAAAACAGAATTTTTGGAAATAAGTAAAGCAAATATGCAGAAAACTTTAATGCTGTTTATTAATGTTAAATGATAACATTTATACATACATGCTGGCCCCTTGAGCAACCTCAATTTTCAAAGCTCCTTGGCAGATTCCTTAAGCTCTAGAGTTCCCTCCATAACTCTCCTCCTCCTTTATGTCACTCTTCAAAACCTCTGTCTTTAATAAAACTCATCTATCCAAATATCTCTTTGAGGATCAATGCCATTTGAGAATGCTCATGTCAAGCGCCTTAAGATGTTTTCTACATTCAAGCTGCTATATAAATGTAAGTAGTTGTTATGTGTTTTCTATATAATACAATGTTGAATCAAATTTATGAAGCAAGTAAAGAGGTGCTAGCACATGGCAGATATCTTTGGCATGATGTGTTTGGCATACCATTGTGGCACTTCACAACTACCCTTCATTTGACTTTGTGACCTGACTCGCCTTAAATGCAAATCAGTGCACACAGCACCCTCTCCTGCTCACAACAGGGTGTGGCATGATATCCATATGAATTAATTAAAAGTGTGGGTCCTTCTGCTTTGTGTGTAAGCGTGTGATGCCTTTTGGCTCAATGTTGGATGGAGAAGTGTTTACTCAGGGAGCACAGGATGTTAACCGCATTAGTGCATAATGTTTTCAAATGGAATGATGAATGACAGCATAGATACATCGGTCTCGGTAGATTTGTTTTCTGTGGCTTGCAGAGTGCCTTAGTGCCAATTGAGGAAAGAATAACAAAAAGATATCAAAGTAAAATCGATTAGCTTGTAAGGAGGTTTACTGTAGTTCTGTCAACCAAATCAACCTTGTCTTGTGATTTTTTTTTGTGTGAACCTCGACAGCATATGATCAAAGAGAACCCTTGTTGGTCATGCCTAATCTGATCAGCTTTAAAAGGGAAAATACATTTTACAGCACATGGGATTTCTACTTTGGTTTGCTTAATTTTTGAAGGGTTCCAGAGCCTCTTCCTTCACGACAAGATGGGTCATTGAATAAACTTAAAAGGAGAGAGGATATGGGAGGAAATGGGTGGGATTGTGAATTAATCTTCCAGGAAAGAAATGTTTGATCAGCAGTCGGAAGGGTATGAAATCTCTGATGTTGACAGCAGGGAGCTTTCTGACCAGAGCTTGACTGACATTTCTACCTCTCCCACAGGAGCTAATGTCCAGTGGCGCTCAGGCATTCTCTGTCTGTGGGTGGTAGTGTTAATAATGTGGCAACGAGAAAGATTAATTGTAGACAAGCAGCGGGATTACGATGGGCTTCACCGGTGCAAAGGAACAGCGGCGAGGAAAGCCTCTGATCTCTCGGCTAGAGAGGAAATTAGTCAGGGCAGACAGGAGTTAGCTTAAAAAAGCATTTAGGATATTAAAGCCAAATGGCGAGAGGATATGAGAATAGTAACAAGAAAAAACACTGAAGGTTCAAGATAAACATCTGATGACTTCACACACAAGGATGGAATTCACATGTAATGTGGCTAAACCTGTTCCATGCATGTTTCTTTAATTTAAAATCCATCTCGAGACGTGAGCTCTTCTCTAAAGCAAAATATCAATTCTATATTTGTGAAAGTGGATCCTTCGTTTGATGTAAGAAGTAAGCCAAAGGGGTTTGAATTGCATTGGGTGATTTGTGTGTGTATAGAAGTATTTTGCACTCTTGTGCATTCGAATGAAGCTAACATTCATCTGCATTCTTTAAAGTGCGGTGATGTCATGCCACCTGTTGGATTCCTAGCAGACAACAGGGGATCAAAGTGTCAACTTCAGTCACAGCCTGACCTTCGGTTAACCTCTGACCCAGTTTGTAGATGAGTGACAGCAAATCAATCTTTGGCCATACTCTTCAAAAACAGCTGGGGGTGTGGAGGGAAAGAGGGAACCCAGCTTCTAATCATAGCTGATGCTCTTTACATTCATTTTTTTTCTTGCCCTAATCAAAACCATCCTCTTGGCAAGCAAAGATGAATGGAACCTGCGGATCCACTTACTTGTTGCAAGCTACAAAGTGATTGTGACACAGAACATCCGTTGAAACCCAGGACCCCATTCCCCGTTCCAGCCTCCATTTTTACCAGAAAAATATGACGACAAATTCAAGTGCAAGGCAGACTTCGTTCGCATTTTAAAAAATCTTTCTTACATTCCTGTCCAGTGCCTGAGAGACAAGTACATCATTTGATGGTTGATTCCTGTGACTGAATTTCCTTCCAAATACAGCTCATTTTTGGACAGGATAGAAGCGACCTGTTTTGTTGTTTGGGTAGGGGTTTAGATTAGGTTTGGGAATATATGGCCCTCCGCCCCTTAGTATATTCCTTATACATGAATGACTGTGTGGCCAAATACCCCTCCAACTCGATTTTCAAGTTTGCTGCTGACACCACCATAGTGGGCTGGATCTCAAACAATGATGAGACGGAGTACAGGAAAGAGATAGAGAATCTGGTGAACTGGTGCAGCGACAATAATCTCTCCCTCAATGTCAACAAAATGAAGGAGTTAGTCATCAACTTCAGGAAGCACAGTGGAGGACATGCATCAACGGGAACAAAGTGGAAATGGTCGAGAGTTTCAAGTTTCTATGTGTCCAGTTCACCAACAATCTGTCCTAGTCCCTCCATGCCAATGCTATAGTTAAGAAAGCCCACCAACGCTTCTCAGGAGGCCAAGGAAATTTGGCATGTCCGCTACATCTCTCACCAACTTATACAGCTGCACCATAGAAAGCATTCTTTTTGGTTGTATCACAGCTTGATGCAGCTCCTGCTCTGTCCAAGGCCTCCAAAAACTACAAAGGGGCATGAACAAAGCCCAGTCCATCACGCAAACCAGCCTCCCACCTATTGACTCTGTCTACACTTTCTGCTGCCTCAGAAACGACCCAGCATAATTAAGGACCCCATGCACCCTGGACATTCTCTCTTTCACCTTTTTGCATTGGGAAAAAGATACAAAAGCCTGAGAACATGTACCAGCTGACTCAAGAACAGCTTCTTCTCTGCTGCCATCAGACTTTTGAATGGACCTACCTCATATTAAGTTGATCTTTCTCTACACCCAAGCTATGACTGTAACACTACATTCTGCACTCTCTCCTTTTCTTTTCCATGTACAATAAGAAGTCTCATAAAACCAAGTTAAAGTCCAACAGGTTTATTTGGTAGCACGAGCTTTCGGAGCGCTGCTCCTTCATCACAACCAGGGCATGTATAGACACAAACTCAATTACAAGATAATGGTTGGAATCCGAGTCTTAACAGGTAATCAAGTCTTTACAGGTACAGACATTACGAGTGGAGAGAGGGTTAAGTACAGGTTAAAGAGGTGTGAATTGTCTCAAGCCAGGACAGTTAGTGAGATTTTGCAAGCCCAGGCAAGTCGTGGGGATTACAGATAGTGTGACATGAACCCAAGATCCCGGTTGAAGCTGTCCTCGTGTCCGGAATTTGGCTATCAGTCTCTGCTCAGCGATTCTGTGTTGCCAGATTCATCAGCTGCACACTCAAGACAGCCCCGAACGTCACCCAAGCACAACACAACACCATCCGCGCTCTCAAGACCAACCGCAACATTGTCATCAAACCAGCAGACAAAGGAGGGGTCACTGTCATACTGAACAGAACGGATTACTGCAAAGAAGTGTACCGACAACTGAACAAAGAGGAACACTACAGAAAGTTACCCACTGATCCGACCAAAGAACACACCGGTCAACTCAATAGACTGATCAAGACCTTTGATTTGGAACTTCAGAGCACCCGCCATGCTCTCATCCCACGTACTCCCTGCGTTGGAGATCTTTACTGCCTCCCGTAGATACACAAGGCCAACACACTCGGCCGTCCCATCATATCAGGCAATGGGACCCTATGTGAGAACCTCTCTGGCTACTTTGAGGGCATCCTGAAACCCATTGTACAAAGAACCCCCAGCTTCTGTCGCGACACTACGGACTTCTCATAGAAACTCAGCACCCATGGAGCAGTTGAACCAAGAACACTCCTCATCACAATGGATGTCTCGGCACTCTACACCAGCATCCCCCACGACGATGGCATTGCTGCAACTGCCTCAGTACTCAACACTGACAACTGCTAATATCCAGACGCAATTCTGCAACTCATCCGCTTCATCCTGGACCACAATGTTTTCACTTTCAACAACCAGTTCTTCATCCAGACACACGGAACAGCCATGGCGACCAAATTCACACCTCAATATGCCAACATCTTCATGCACAGGTTCGAACAAGACCTCTTCACCGCACAGGACCGTCAACCGATGCTATACACTAGATACATCGATGACATTTTCTTCCTTTAGACTCACGGCAAACAATCACTGAAACAACTATAGGATGACATCAACAAGTTCCATCCCACCATCCAGACTGAACATGGACTACTTGGAATCGGTTGCATTTTTGGACACATGCATCTCCATCAAGGATGGTCACCTCAGCACTTCACTGTACCGCAAGCCCACAGATAACCTCACGATGCTCCACTTCTGCAGCTTCCACCCTAAACACGTTAAAGAAGCCATCCCCTACAGATAAGCCCTCCGTATAACGGGATCTGCTCAGATGAGGAGGATCGCAACAGAACCTACAGATGCTGAAAGACACCCTCGTAAGAACAGGATAATGCCCTCGACTCATCGATCAACAATTCCGATGCGCCACAGCGAAAAACCGCACCGACCCCCGCAGAAGACAAACACAGGACACGGCGGACAGAGTACTCTTCGTTGTCCAATACTTCCCTGGAGCAGAGAAGCTACTACATCTTCTCTGGAACCTTCAACATGTCATCGATGAAGACGAACATCTCACCAAGGCCATCCGCACACCCCCACTATTTGCCTTCAAACAACCACGCAACCTCAAACAGACCATTGTCCGCAGCAAACTACTCAGCCTTCAGGAGAACAATGACCACGACATCACACAACCCTGTCACAGCAACCTCTGCAAGATGTGCCAGATCATCGACACAGACGCCATCATCTCACATGAGAACACCATCCACCAGGTACACGGTACATACTCTTGCGACTCGGCCAACATTGTCTACCTGATACGCTGCAGGAAAGGATGTCCCGAGGCATGGTACATTGGGGAGACCATGCAGATGCTATGACAATGGATGAATGGAAACCGCTCGACAATCACCAGACAGGGGTGTTCCCTTCCTGACGGGGAACACTTCAGCAGTCAAGGGCATTCAGCCTCTGATCTTTGGGTAAGTGTTCTCCAAGGCGGCCTTCACGACAGCGCAGAGTCGCTGAGCAGAGATTGATAGCCAAGTTCCGCACACATGAGGACAGCCTCAACCAGGATCTTGGGTTCATGTCACACTACCTGTAACCCCCACGACTTGCCTGGGCTTGCAAAATCTCACTGGCTGTCCTGGCTTCAGACAATTTACACCTCTTTAACCTGTGCTTAATCCTCTCTCCACTCGTATTGTCTGTACCTGTAAAGACTTGATTACCTGTTAAGACTCGCATTCCAACCATTATCTTGTAATTGAGTTTGTGTCTATATATGCCCTGCTTGCGAACCCAACTCCCACTCACCTGATGAAGGAGCAGTGCTCCAAAAGCTCATGCTACCAAATAAACCTGTTGGACTTTAAACTGGTGTTATGAGACTTCTTACTGTGCGCACCCCAGTCCAACACCAGCATCCCCACATCATGGTTCTCCATGAATGGTATGCTTTGTCTGTATAGCGCGCAAGAAACAATACTTTACCACTGTATACTAGACATGTGATCAAATCAAAGTCAAATCATATAGGGCGGGATTCTCTCATCTTGTTCGCCTGCCATGGCTGCCAGCAAGAATGGAGAATTTGGTGCTCAGCCAAAACAGTGCCTCTGCAGAGGCACTGAGAATCCCAACCAAGGGTGAGGTTAGAAGTTTCAGAAGATAATCTCCCAAAAGTATGTTGCTCGAGTCCATTGTCCTTTTAACCAGAACAACTTTATGGCAAGTATTTGTACAATCCAAATGTACACAAATTGGTACACAAATTAAGAACTTCTGCTCTGTTCAAGATCTCTCTCTCTTCTGATATCATTATTACATCAGCATCATGTATGCATCTGATGTTAACCCTTTATGTAGTGTGGCAAGAGAATGGGGATCAGAGGCTGTCTGCCAGAACTCCATCCCAAAAATGACAGCCCTGGTTTCCCTCCTGTGACCCCATTGTAACCCTTGACTGAATGTTGTAAATATGACACACAGCATCCGGATAAAGGTGGGGGAAGGTATGACTTAGTGCCCCCAGGATTTCTCTTTTTCAATTTCTGCTCATTTATTATGCTGTAAGTCACCACCTCTACAGAGGTGGTGGCACTGGGACAATAACACAGGTGGGAAAGGTTTGGGGAGGTGAAAGATCACATTGGCCTCCAGTTTCCACAATTCTATTGGCTAGAGTGTCTTTCAATGCCAATGTTTGCATATTACAAAGTATTTATTGAGTCTTGCAGAAATTTTAAAGAAAGTTATGTTTAGTGAGTAGAGAAATAATGGTTGGGTTCCTCGAAGTGCAGTGTATCATTGACCTGATAATTAAAACCCTCGTCTGAAAGTTGTGGAAATTTCATGACTATGTTTTAACTCACTAAGTGTACAGATAATCATAAAGTTCAAGTTTATTTATTAGTCACAAGTAGGTTTACATTAACATTGCAATGAAGTTACTGTGAAAATCCCCTAGTTGCCACACTCCAGCGCCTGTTTAGGTACACTGAGGGAGAATTTAACATGGCCAATGCACCCAACCAGCACGTCTTTCAGACTGTGGGAGGAAACCGGAGCACCCGGAAGAAACCCTGCAGACACGGGGGAGAATGTGCAGACTCCGCACAGACAGTGACCCAAGCTGGGAATCGAACCTGTGAGGCAGCAGTGCTAACCACTGTGCCACCGTGCTGCCCTCGTAATGCAATCTACCCTTGCATTTAAATGTGTGCTACACAGCAATAATGTTTTTTCTCCTAAGACAATCCAGGACACCTGCACTGATCAGCCAGAGCAATGTGACGAAATGATGGTTCGGAGACCAAATGTATATGTCAGCTTTGGCTAATAACACCCTTTTGTCATCCAAGGCTAGATTTTGAAAGCAGATGCAACATAACCTAGGGTGCTATCTGCAAAATAATTGAACAGAATCATACTTTGATTCTATTGAGTGGACAAGTCAAGGGGAACCCACCCTTGTAGTAGCTTGCCTTTGTAATTGGACTTATCCTCAAAACACAAAAGCTGAAGAAGCAAGGTCAAGATGATCAAGGTAGAGATGTCCGGGGAGATAGATATACAAACATCTATCATCAACAAAATGTGCATTATTTAGGAGATTATTCCAGGTGTCCTTCATTTGTATGCCACAAGTTATCCTTTCTTATCCCTTGCCTCTAAGATAACTGATCTCAAATCTGTGAATGCTCATAGTCTCTCAGGGTGAAGATAATTGCAAATTTGAAACATCGTATACAATAGGAAGCTTGCATTGAGAAAAAAACACACACACAAACCAAACTGCCAAAAGTGCACTCTTTCAATTTCCCTTCATTATGGCTTACTATTGTTACTGCTTACCACTGTGAAAAATAACCCAAAGCTGTTACTCCAATGTGGTGCTAAGTCAGCACCAGAAAGGTTGTGAGGCTTGTAGCTAGATCTGCATTGGAACTGAATTGGCTGCCTTCTCAGTGATGGTGATGTCATTGCAGGGTCTACTTTTGGTGCCATGCCACTTGGGAGTCCAATGCCATAAACATGGCATTGGAAAAAGGCAAAAAGGATGCCATCTGACCCAACATTTTGTGCTGACCAAAAAAATCTTATCCAACTTAACCCACTTTCCAGTTCTTGATCCATAGCCCTGTAGGTTCCAGCCTGTAGGTTCCATGTGTACAGCCAAGTGTTTTTTTATATATGATAAAGTGTTCTGTCTCCACCACCATTTCAGGCAGTGAATCCGAGACATCCACCACTCTCTCCGTAAAGAAAAACTCAATTCCTTCTGCCTATTACCTGTACTTTAACTCTATGTCCCTGATTATTGACCCCCTCAGCTAAGGGAAATTGATCTTCCTATACACTCAATCTAGGCACTTTAGAATTTTATACACCTCAATTAAATCTCCCCTCAGCCTCCTTGTTTCCAAAGAAAACCTAGCGTGTCCAATCTTTCCTCGTAGCTAAAATTTCACATTCCTGGCTACATTCTCCTTAACCTTGTCTGTACCCTCTCTAGTGTAATCACATCCTAACTGCCAGGCTCAGTTCAGAAGCATCGTCATAAGGTAGCATTGGAGGAAGCTACATTGATGTAGTCATTATCACATGAAATTGCGGCATCTTCAAACATTTCTTGCAACCCATTCGAATGTGAGAGCAGGCCAAATAATTCCAGCTAAACTCTGAAAACCTTGAGCTATTATTCTTCAACGCATCACCAGAAACAGTCATTACCGCCAATCTGTAAGTAACAGTTGTCCTCTTCCCAGCGTCTTGATGCTGTTGGCATCTCCTGGATACACCAGGGTGTTCTTCACATCATGCCGCACATCCTGCATGGTGTAGATTGATCCCTTCAACTTTCTTTCCCACCTGCAATAAGAGGTGCGATTCTCTCAGTGCTTTTATGTGAGACCAGTGCTTTTGAATCATTATTTTTAAAGATGTATGCCACTATTATTTTAGTGGATGGGCTTCTCAGCTCAGCAGATTTGATGCGATCATCCTTTGGAGAAAAACACTTCTACATTATTCCCTCCCAGCTCTGTTGAAACTCTGATGTTCTATGATTCTCCTTAAGATGTAACCTTTCTCACTCCTCACCTCCTCTTTAGTTGGTGTAAGTAGCTGGTTTGTGATGCGCGACTAAAACACTCGGGAGGCTAGATTGTACCCGGGGAATAAAGGCTTTTATTACTAACAAGAATGGAGCACACTATATACAATACAATCCCAGACTAAAGGGTCACCAGGCAGTGCAGTGACCTTTATACTTCCCCAGGTAGACGGAGCCAACTGGAGTGTACCACAGAACAATATCAACAGGTCGAACAGCCCAACCCTAACCCCAACAGTGACAACAGTAACATATCTACAAACACCCATAGTGCTGACCATCCATGGCTCAGCACTCATAGTGGTAACCAACTATGGTTCACCACAGTTTGTTAAAAGCCCTGATTGAATCAGTGAATTGGGCAGATGTGGAGGTGCCAATGCCCTCAGCTATTTCTTAGTGTTTGGCACCTATTAGGACGACAGTGACATGAATTTAGGAGGAAGTGCTCTGTGTTGCAAATGAGAAGATGTGACTCAGCAATAATAGGTCTTTCAACTAATCCAAATCTCTGGAAACAGCAAACACTTCCAGTTGTGTAAGGGATTAATCTCATAGACAGCCTGAACCCTGACCACTCTCCTCCTACCACCTCTCCATTTCCTACTGCCTCCCTATTGATGACTTTCCAGCACCTCCCTCATGTCTACTTAGAGACTCGACGCTTATCATTCCTGCCCCTCTCTTAGAACTATGTGGATAGTGCTAGCATCCTCTCCTCCTAACATTGTGAAGCATGCAAGCCAGATAAGACATCCTACTCCTGACTCATCCAGTGGGTGGAAAATCTGATCCAGTTGTTTTAAAGCACAGCAGCTGGATAAAGAAAGGAGAGAGTAGCACAGTGGTTAGCACTGCTGCTTCACAGCTCCAGGGACCTGTGTTCGATTCCCGGCTTGGGTCACTGTCTGTGTGGAGTTTGCACATTCTCCTCGTGTCTGCGTGGGTTTCCTCCGGGTGCTCCGGTTTCCTCCCACAGTCCAAAGATGTGCGGGTTAGGTTGATTGGCCATGCTAAAATTGCCCCTTAGTGTCCTGAGATGCGTAGGTTAGAGGGATTAGTGGGTAAATATTTAGGGATATAGGGGTAGGACCTGGGTGGGATTGTGGTCGGTGCAGACTCGATGGGCCCAATGGCCTCTTTCTGCACTGTAGGGTTTCTATGATTTCTAGTAAAAATTGAGACTGTGATTATGAAGGCTGAAGTTAGATCTAGACCTGGCGACAGAATTGCACCTGTGATGCTTTTTTGTTTTGTGTGCACGCATCTGCTTTGCAAAGAACACACAGATTTAGGCGCTTCACTAAAGGCTTCACAATTTCAATTCACCCAGTCTTTTACAGATATTTCCTTGTGAATATTCTATTGAGTGTCAATGCAGCAACCCCCTTACTTTTCACTCAATCACTGCAGGTAATTTGATCTGGGGAATGGAGTGACAGGAGACGAGGCGCTGCCATGAGAGGAATATTGCAACTAGCTGCTTTTAATTACTGTCTCATTTATTTGTTCTTTTATGTTATGTGGTTATTGATGATATGGAAATGAGTAATGCTTTGTGTTATTCTCCATCTGCATGAACATTCATGTTTTCACTTACCTTACCCAACCTGATGATATAATTGCATCATTTATGGCACGGAATATCTTTCCAGTAAGTGATTGAGTTGGCTGTGAACACCAGAAGACCCTCAGGGCCTTCATTCTCTCTGTGCCTTTACTTTCCTGACCTTATGCCAGCCAACATGACTCTTGCCAGCTTCTGAAAAGTTTGGGATTTTGGTCACGTCAAACGCCCTTGACGTTTCTTCTCCTTCCATCATTGCAATTCAGTCGCCAGGTCCTAATCTAACTTCAGCCTTCTTGATCATAGTCTCAATTTTTACTCTCTCCCTTTCTTATCCAGCTGCTGTGCTTTTAACCAACTGGATCCGATTTTCCACCCACTGGATGAGTCAGGAGTAGGATGTCTTATCTGGCCTGCATACTTCACAAAGTTAGGAGGAGAGGGTGCTAACACTATCCAAGCGGTCCTGCGACAGGGAGAGGAATATCTGGTTTTATTTGAGCAGATGACCAGAAAGAGCTGGCCCATTGCAGGAAGTGTCTGTATTTTTGTCCATTGTATAATGCCCCTACCATCAGTCACTACTTCCAGCACAGCTGAAAGTCACAAAGTTGGCAGGGGGAGGTGGGAGCAGAGGGGGAAGGAATCTATATTCTATTCAAGTGTAATAGGTACAAAAATGAAGGCCCAAAGATACAAGTGAAACAGAATGGGCATTTCCTGTATTGTTTGTCACTATTTCTCCCATGTTGGTTGGTTCTGTGATTTAAAAAAAAAACAGTTTGCATCCCCATACATTCGCTATGTGGAACTGGGCACGAAATGCAAATCTGTAGAGAAACCCATGGGTTGTGCATGCTATTAAAAGAACTGGTATCACTGGTTGAGGAAGTGAGAAAATCAAGTTAGCAGACACAGTGACATCAATAGTGAGCAGTGAACTGCTGTCACTTGCATTTTGATCAGTAGAATCGAGGAGCACCTGTGATCCTCAGTCCAATACAATTGATCAATACTGGCAGCAAAGTGCAGATAGTAGCGAAACTAAGACATCGCAAGCGCGTTAGAGTATAAAATGTTATCTTAATGAAGATTGATACAAGTACTGTTACTTGGGCTAAATAGAGATCAGTATTATTTTGGAGTTTTCTGTTTAGTTTGCAGCCTAAAACCAAACTTGTACTTATCTGTATATAGCACTTATCAGCAGAACCAAGCTCCCAGCAGGCACATTCTTTTGCATGAGCTTCGGAATTAAGCATTCGGTGACTAGTAAGCCTGAAGCCACTGAAGTTTGATGTGTAGGATATAAAGATAGCTCACATTGCTATTTGATTTGCACAGCTTCCGTTATTTCTTATTGCATGGATCTACCATTTGGCAATATGGAAACTCGGAGGCGTGCATGGAGTGACAGCTGCTACAAGGTTTTATGTGAATAGATACTCATACATCCAGGGTTAAGTCTTGGCCTGGATTTGGTTGCAAAGATGCAGTTTTTTGCTGAAGTTCATTAAATGCAACTACCCATTAAAGGGCTTGGTGTGTGTCCTTGCTGTGGTCAGGCTGATGGATACAATGCACTCAGAAGTTAGACTATACGGACTATTTCAGTAGATGAGGGGTTGCAAATGGTGGTGAACATTGTGCAGTCATTAGCAAACATCCTTAGGCTAGATTGATTGGCCGTGCTAAATTGCCCCTTAGTGTCCCGGAATGTGTATGTTAGAGGGATTAGCAGGGTAAATATGTGGGGTTTCGGGGGTAGAACCTGAGTGGAATTGTTGTCGGTGCAGACTCGATGGGCCGAATGGCCTCCTTCTGCACCGTAGGGTTTCTATGATTCTTCTTATGATCCCCAATTCTGACCTTATGGTAGAAGGAAGGTTATTGCTGAAGCAGTTGAAGATGGGTAGGCCTCGGACACACCCCTGAGGAGCTCCTGCAGTTATGATAGCGACTGGTCATTGTAGCAGTCTATGCCAGCCCACAGGAGGCGTTGTCATTTTCTGCTTGAGCTGATTGACCTCCAATATCTGCAACTCTCTTCCTTTGTGCTAGGTACGACTCCACCCTGTTTGGAGTCCCCCCCCCCCCCCCCTCCCCCCCCCAATTCTCCTTGACTCTAGTTTTGCTGGGGCTCCTTGATGCCACACTTGGTCAAATGCTGCCTTGATTTCAAGGTCAATCACTCTCTCCTCACCTCCTGAGTACAGCTCTTCTGTCCATGTTTGGACTAAGGCTGTAATGAGACTAGGAGCTGAGTGGCTATGGTGGAATTCAAACTGGGTGTTGGTAAGCAGGTTGTTGCTGAGTAAGTGTTGCTTGATAGAACCATTGATGACCCCTTTCATCACTTGGTTGACATCATGGAGCTGCTGAAGAAAAAACGCCATGTCAAATTAGAGATCTGTTACTCAGCAGCTAGATTGGTTCATGAAGACCGCCCTTTCAATCTCAACTTTTTCTGAAAAATATTGTTGGCTTTCTTCCATCTACGAGAAATGATGTAATCCACGCCAAATTAATGTCTTAATTTGGTGCACCTTTGCTGATGAGTATGAAGGCCAAACTTTGAGAGGCTGGTTTTACCAAAAGCACTGCACATGAAACTGCCAAATAACATTTTGGGTGATTGTTTCAGCGTTGGCATCTGTTGCCAAACTGCCGTAGCCACTGATCATTGTGGTAGTCAATGCCAGCCCACAGGAGGTGTTGCCATTTTCCTCTTTTACCAGATGGTGTCTCCCAGGTGTGATAGTCATTTTTTCTTCTTTTCATGTTTGCAAGTGGCTTTGGGCATCACATTAGTCGTTTGATTCCAGCTACCTCACTGCACAGAAGTCCTTGGGTCTGTGGATGTACCCAATCCACTTAAGCCAACTCTGACTAGTGCCAATACACATGTGAGCTCTGCCTTTGAGAAACTGCAACATTCATGATTTTGTCATGCCAAGATTTAGGATATGTGCCCACAAAGCATTGCAGACAGTGAAGGTGGAAGCCATGTTTCACAGCCATGTAACAAAGTGTTGAGAACAGAGCGTTACAATCCATCAATTTGATCCTCAGGATCAGCTTGGTGTGATCCCATGTATGTTTTCTGAGTCTATCAAAGATTGTAGCTGCTTCCCTTGTGCATGCATCCAGTTCTGCACAGGGGATGTGGGCATCGCTGGCTAGGCCAGCATTTAATCATCATAGAAACCCTACAGTGCAGAAGGAGGCCATTCGGCCCATCGAGTCTGCACCGATCACAATCCCACCCAGGCCCTACCCCCACATATTTTACCCACTAATCCCTCTAACCTACGCATCCCAGGACTCTAAGGGGCAATTTTTAACCTAGCCAATCAACCTAACCCGCACATCTTTGGACTGTGGGAGGAAACCGGAGCACCCGGAGGAAACCCACGCAGACACGAGGAGAATGTGCAAACTCCACACAGACAGTGACCCGAGCCGGGAATCGAACCCGGGACCCTGGAGCTGTGAAGCAGCAGTGCTAACCACTGTGCATTTATTGCCAATCCCTGAGGGCATTTAAGAGTCAACCACATTACTGTGGTCCCGTGTAGGCCAGACCAGATTTCCTTCCCTGAAGGATATTAGTGAACCAGATGGGTTTTTACAACATTCGACAATAGTTTCATGGTCATGATTAGACTTTAAATTCCAGATTTTAATTAAATTCAAATTTAACCATCTGCGTGGTGGGATTCAAATCAGGATCCCAAAAAGCATTACACTAGGTCTCTGGAATGACTAGTCCAGTGACAGTACCACTATGTCACTGCCTGCTTGGGACCTTAGATAGCAGATTTTGCTGACCACATCCAGTGGGGTGTTACTTAGTGTGATTAGTAGCAGAGGTGCAAGACCTTGATCCCTGAGCACGGTTTTCTTGACATTTAAAGTACAAGAGAACAAGTGACAAACATGGGAGAGACAGTGAGGAGGCTTTGTAGCTGAGTTGCCGTGTGGGTGACTAGCACAACATCTTCAGCATAGAGTTCTCTAATTAGGCCAGAATGTGTTTTTGCCTTCGCTTTCAGTCTCAACAGATTGTAGAACTTGCCATCTGACCTAGTATGCAAGTGAACTCCCCTTTCCGATTGGCAGGGAAGGCAAAGATCAGGATCATGGAGAAGTGGCGGTTAGGACAGAGTCATGTTTCATTGTATTCTTCACTCCAAAACTGTCATGGAATGACAGGAGCACTCAGATCTTCAACTGATGTCACAGGAGCACAGCTCACGGTAGCGTTCAACCCAGTGCGATATTTCTTTTGTCAGCGTGCACTTCACCATCTGCCGACTTCAGGGGAGCAAAATTGGTGATGGCAGGGCCAAGCATCCTTTTGATCTCTTTGTACACAGCTCATAGATTTCCATTGTCAGGGACGATGTGGATATTTTGATATAAATTTGATGTGTTTCTTTGCACAATATCTCCCTGTTTTTTGCAGGGACGCGGAGTCATCGAACAGTGCAGTATACTGCATGTTGTCATAGAAAGAACAGATGAGATTGAAGAGCTTTGTTGGACAGCCAATTTTTTTCCCAAAATCCTGTAGACTCCCCCGCTATGCTGAATACGTGGGTTGAATACCTTCGTAAAATCTACAAAAGTAAGGTAAGGGGGTAAACTCTGCCCCCTACAGTTGTTGCTGGTGTATGGAGAGGAACATGTCCACAGTAGGTGGACAGAAACCACACTGTGTTCCTGGTACACTTGGTGCACTAGTAGTCTTATGATCCTAGCAAAGGCTTTTCCTGTGTTGCAAAGGAAAAAGATACCCCTGTAGTTGTTGCAGTATCCTCTGTCACCTTTGCTTCTGTATGTGTGATGATTTTGGCATCCAGCTTCTCGTGTGGAATGAAACCAACCTTTCAGCAGGTAAGGAAAAGGTCATAAGCGTGTAGCGATAGATGGGTCTTTCCGTGTTGGAGCAGGTCAGCTGGGATCCCATTCTTGCCAGGTGCCATTCTGTTCACTCAGTGGTCTATGGCCTTCTCGAACTCAAGTGAAGAAGGCTCTTCATCCAACTCATCCATGACAGAAAGCTGAGGGAGAGCGTCAAGCATGGACTGGGAGATGTCTGACTCGCAGGAGCACAGCTCACGGTAGCGTTCAGCCCAGTGAGACATTTCTTTTGTCAGCGCGCACTTCACCATCTGCCGACTTCAGGGGAGCAACTTCAGTAATGGCAGGGCCAAACATCCTTTTGATCCTTTGTACACAGCTCATAGATTTCCATTGTCAGGGATAGTTTGGATTTTTTGACGTAAATTTGATGTGTTTTTTTGTGCAATATCTCCTTTTTTTGTATGGTTGTCTTGGCTATTCAGGTCATGCAATGTTTCAGCTATTGGGCTTATGCTGTGCATCATGTGGACATTGTTTTTTTTAACATCAGTGATCGATACCATCTCAGCTGTGTAGGCCTCAAACCAGAAATAAAAGCAACAAATGCTGAAAACCTCAGCAGGGCTGGCAGCATCTATGATGAAGGAAACAGAGTTAAACATTAACTTTGTTTCTGTTTCACAGATGCCTCAAGACCGGCTGAGTTTTTCCAGCATGTTCTGATTTTATTTCAGATTTCCAGCATCCACAGAATTTTGCTGGTGTGTGATGCGCGATTAATTCACACGGGAGGCTAGAATGTACCCGGGAATAAAGGCTTTTATTCATGACAAATAGGAGCACACTACTTAACAATATTATCCCAGACTAAAGACTGCTAGGAAGTTGCAGTGACCTTTATACCCCTGTAAGAAGGCGGAGCCGAACGGAGTGTACCACATAAACAATAATAACAGGTGGAACACCCAAACCCTAACCCCAACAGTAACAAGAGTAACATATGTACAAGTACCCATAGTGGTATCCATCTATGGTTCACCACAGTGTGTTTTGCCTTTATGAAATTATTCCTCTGCTGCTTCGTAGATGATTGAGCTTAGTGACCTCCGAGCTTCATCGTTACCAGCATTCAATGCTTCCTGGTAAATATTTGGTGGGTAGCAATTGTTCTAGTGTGAGTTGCGGGCATTTGGCATCTTTGCTTGTGCAAGGGATGTTGATGTGTAGTAGGGCTGTCTTGTTTGGAGCTGCAAAACTTTCAGGGTTGTACCTTCACTCTGCTGCTGACAAGAGGTTGGTTAGTATCGCACTCTGCATTGTAGTAGGTACAGGAGAATGCTGTGCAGCTTGTACCCTTTTATAATGACCAAGACTAATTGCTGCAAATGTCCAGACCTTGGGTTTTGCCCTGATACCCTCTGGTGACGTCTGTCTGGGAAGAATGTATGTCCACTAGTCCACTAGAGCTAGTGGCTTTTGCTACCAAATAAACCTGTTGGACTTTAACCTGGTGTTGTTAGACTTACTGAAAGAATGTATTCGGGGCACAAAGCTCAAGAAGCCGTGGTCCATTATGAAAAATATTTCCCACCTCAATGCAACAGAGGCATATTAGTCATGAATTCCATTTCTGCTCCAACACACGTGTTGAAGTCATGCAGGATGAAGTTTGTCACTATTTTGGATGTTACTCAGAATGTCACCTATGGAGTCGTAGAAATAGTCTTTGTTTAAGGTGCTGACAAACCGAGTTGGAGTGTAGACACACTGGCAGCCACAGGGAGATGAGGTGCTCCAAGATTGCTATTGGTGACTTGGTTGACTGCTCATGGCAGTCTTCAGTGGTCTTTCCATGCCAGTAATAGGTGTAATTAGCCTTACAGAGCCTGTGTCATCTCATCTGGTTTCATGTAGACAACATTGTCGACACCAAGCTTGTGCAATATAAGAGGTTTCAAGACCCGGCTATACATTTTGGACAAGGAAACCCTTAATGGAGAGATATCAGGACAACTTATCAAACAACAAAATTTGTACTTAACAGACAAAGACAGTCAGTAAATTAATCTAGATAATTCTTGCTTCCAACCATGCTATGGACATGGACAGCTTGAGATACCTCTTCAGTTTTATCTCCCTGTGTTTTCTTGTATTCTTGAACCTCTTCAAGTGAGTTATTTTATCCTTTGCAGCCAAAGGTCTTGCTGTGTGCTGATGTTGCCATTGTGCTTTGTCCTTATGATTTAATTAGTCACAGACAAATGTCTCATGGTCATAAACTGAACAGGATATCTTCAACATCTAAACAGTCCATCGTTGACTTTTTCCTGAACAAACATTTACAAACTTAATAACCCTTACACTCATTTAGTTATGCCTCAAAAGTCCATTGGCCAATACATTTCAAAGCATATCCTTGATCACAATTGGTAACATAGTTTTGGACATCTGTCCTACTTTTCTTCTCCTTCCCACACTATCAAATCACATTATGATGTTCAATTTTACTCCAGTCACACAGATCAAAAATCCTAAGTGTATATTTAGAATTAACTCTTCATCTACCAGGAGTTCATATAAAACACGCATAAAAAGAATTCACAGCATAAAGTATAGAAAGTACAAAAAATGTCCTACAGTAACTCAGTCAATCAGGCTGTCTTGCATACACTTGATGTGGAGTGTAGGTTATTGTTCAAGTCAGGGAACATAGTCCTCAAATTCCAATTTCCAAGCTGAAAGATTACCTTTCTTGCTGACTCCATCCCATCCCTCATGATTTAGATAATGAATAAACAGCTTATACTTCAGTTTTACTTGTTATTCGTGATTATTTCTCCAAATAAAATGGAACTGGCAATCCAAATAATACAATAAATATAACAAAAGTTATGTATTTATGTGGAGAAAATAAGTTCCAATTGAAGCAATTTTGAATTAAATCATTTTAAGAGTAATGATGCAACAATTGCTGCAAATAATATCATTGGGGGAGAAAAGTCAGCATGAGTCTTCTAGTTTGACAAAAGGCTTGTGAGCTACAAGAGTCAATAAACCATGACAATCTAAAATATTGACAAGTTAAATTGACTAAGAAGTTCATCGCAGGCAGTGGTAAAAAAAAGAGTATCAAGTTGGCTGCCTGTTCTATGCAGCACCTGATACTTTATTCCATAGACAACAATGGTAGTGGGGTAGCGGTATTGTCAATGCACAAATAATTTTGAGAACCAGGGTAAGGCTTTGGTGGCTTGGGTTCGAATCCCATCATGGCAGATGGTTCAAATCTCACCACAGCAAATTCAATAATTCAAGTCAATTGTTGTAAAGAACCATCTGGTTCACGATTGCCCTTAAGAGAAGGAAATCTGCTGCCCAGACCTAGTCTGGCCTATATGTGACTCCAGATCCACAGTAATACAGTCTGAAATAGCGAAGCAAGCCATGCAGTTGGTTCAAACCACGAAACGGAATGAAACCGGATAGACCACCTGGCATTGAACAGAAATGACAACGGCAAACTCAGCTGCCCTTAAGCTTTGGTGCATCCCTCAGCATGTAGTCCTACACCTTGGAAAGTGCCAAGCTGCAACATTGGCTCTTTGCACTGGAAGTCCAGTAGGTTTAAAGCGTCTTTCACCGACTTGATCAGTTAATGCTTACCTTGGTGTGAATCCCTGGCTACAGTTCATAGAGCACAGTCTGACATTACAGAGCTGTTTGGGATGCACCTTAACAAAATCCACTGCAGCTCTATCCAGACCTGCTTTGCAAACACATGATCCAGAAGATTGTAAACCGTTTTTTTGCCCAAAGTATACATTTATTCTTTTTCAAAATTGCATTTCATTGCAGTTCAAATTGGGCATTACCCAAAGTGCAATAGAGTTCATTTCATTCCATATAGCCAATAGCATGTGCCTCAATGCAACTTCACTAACGTGATATTTGCAATATACATTCCATGACGAGGGTATCACATGAGGGGTTTTAGACAGTTTCCCTCAGTATACTATGGCAGGTACCTTAGACAATGTCCTTTGGTTGTAAACTAGGGTTTCAACATATGGCAGCTGGATAGGGATACTGGAATATCCTCCCTAAATCTCCTCACCTCACTAATTCACTAACTCATTAAAGGGTGGCACTGTGTTTAGCACTGCTGCCTCTCAGCGCCAGGGACCCGGGTTCGATTCCCGGCTTGGTCACCGTCTATATGGAGTTTGCATGTTTTCCCTGTGTCTGTGTGGGTTTCCTCCGGGTGCTCTGGTTTCCTCCCACAGTCCGAAAGACGTGCTGGTTAGGTGCATTGGCCATGCTAAATTCTCCCTCAGTGTACCCAAACAGAAGATGGAGTGTGGCGACTAGGGGAATTTCACAGTAACTTCATTGCAGAGCTAACGTAAGCCTACTTGTTACACTATAAATAAACTTTATTTTTAACTTTACTTTTACTTTACTAATTGTTGCACCTCAGTTTTGACCAAGCTTATCAAGAACTATTCTAATATTTTTTAATGTGACTTCATCAAATATTGTCTAATAATGCTCCTGTGGTGCACCTTTGGACATTTTTGCTGTTTTTAAGTTGTATAAATGCAAGTTGTTGTTGAGTGAGTTATTGTGTTGGCTCTCTAATGTACTTGTGTATTCATACCAGTCAAATCTCTAATGTACTTGTGTATTCATACCAGTCAAACTACCCTTTTAAAAATAATTTAATAATCCCTAACTCAAGTTACTGTTCCCTCACAGATTCCAGGGACTGAATGGCCAAGTCCAGTTTTTATACATCTCATCTCCTTTCCCAAATATTGGTGTTCAACTCCTGAGGAGAATGTGTGATGTGTGGCATCTTTAATAATCTCCCCTACAAATATCTCCGTGGTTGCTATTAGCAGTGTTTACCTAGTCAACACCACACTTGGCATGTTGCAGTAATGTGGGATAACCTCCCCTCTAGGCAATTTGGCTAAGGTTAGTAAATTCACTTCTGAGACAAGTGTGAGTGCAAATGATAGTCAGACTGAGACTGGAACTACTCTTCCGGCATGGTGGCACAGCGTTCAGCACTGCTGCCTCACACACCAGGGACCTGGGTTCGATTCCCGGCTTGGGTCACTGTCTATGTGGAGTTTGCACATTCTCCTCGTGTCTGCGTGGGTTTCCTCTGGGTGCTCCGGTTTCCTCCCACAGTCCAAAGATGTGCGGGGTTAGGTTGATTGGCCATGCTAAATTGCCCCTTAGTGTCAGGAGATTAGTAGGGTTAATAGGTCGGGTTGTGAGGATAGGGCCTGGGTGGGATTGTGGTCAGTGCAGACTCAATGGGCCGAATGGCCTCCTGCACTGTCGGGATTCTATGAATTGCATACTTCAAAACTCATTTAAATAAGTGTGATCAAAATAGGAATTTAATTAATTCTTGAATTTAACAGATTGAATTATCACTTCAATCTGATTAAGTATTTTTCCAGAAATTAATAAACTTGCTGAGATGAATGACACATATGTGGAAAGGCATTGTTTGACATGAAACACAACAGAAATGGATTCAAAAATTTAGCTTATGTGGCACCGTAATGTAAACAAAAGGATTGCAGGGTGCTTCATAAAATCTTGTGTGTCAGTTTAGAAAACTGCAGAAGCTGGCTAACAACTTCAAAAGCTGACACAGTGTCCAGAAATTGGCACTTTGAGAGTAGCTTCGATTATAAACCCATGGCTTATGAAAACCTGTGACGAGATTCTGTGACCCAACTCATAGAAATGTCACTGATTATTAGTAATATTAAGAGATGTAGTATTGATACTATATCATTTTGAAATGTAGCTTGTATAGATCATAGACTATATACTTGCACTTAAGTTGATGAATTTAGAATACTATTTGACGGTTACGGCACTGCAGATCACCCTAGGACGCACTCTAACATGCTCCTGGCCTGATGCCCTAATCTGTCCTTAATTTGACTTTCCTTTCTCCAGTAATAATCTCCCATGTCTTCCCTCCACTACTAGTTTTCCACACTCTTCTTTTCAGTGCCATTCTTTCTCCTGTCTTCAGAGCTAATCCATCAAACTCTCTTCCCAGTCCAAGTCCACCACTTTCCTCCCTCCAGTGCTGCCTTGTCCCCTCCATTTGCAGTGCTAGTCTTGCACACTCCTCCTTCCAGTGCTATTTTGCCCTGTCCATTTGCAGTGCTAGTCTTGTCCTCCTCCACAGTGCAGATCTTGCCTTTTTCTCTCATGGTAGTCTTTTACACTTCTCCATCCAGTGCAAGTCTTCCACTCTTTCTTTTAAAGACTTCCCTCCAGTGCTGGTGTTCCACTCCACAGGCTCCCATTCTTTGAACATATGAATATTTTAAAAATCAAATGTAACTTTGAATAACTCTCCTCATTGGCAAGTCATTTTGCTTGAAGTGAAAAGGTTTATTTTCTTTCTGGGGATGAAATTAAACAATTTAATTTCTGGTTTTCTTGTCCCTGGTTGCACTAGCACATGAAACAACATGCATTAAAACCAAATTTTCTGGTCTCTCAGAAGTGATATGGGTATTTCCCACAGTATCGGAAATTTAATTTTCATCCAGTTTAGTGCTGCTTTGTGTGCTGTGCATGAAACCATTGAAAAGTGAGAGATGAGCTTTTTAAATAATTAATCTTTGAACTGGAAATCAGTATGTCCCTCCAGCAAGGCGGCATTTCACAAAGATGGTGATTCAAACTTAGCTGGCATTATAAGCTTATTGGAAAGAGGTGAGTTTGAGAAAAGGAAATGGGAGGCATTACGATCCCCATGGAGACTGATAACTTTTACAAACCGATTTAAAGGAACCGCACAAGATTTCAAGTTTTAAGACTTTTAACAAACAAACTAAAAGCAGCATTGACCAAACATTACATAATAGGCAACGAATACTTGAAACTGCAGAAATGATTATCTTTATTAATATTTTAACTCGACCAATAACCTCATGCCACATTTTTGGCAAATTTCCAAACCAATTACCGACAGTAAAGCCCATTCTGGCAATTTCTCCTTGACTTCGGATTCTTTAATGGCCATGAGATGCATCTCTTTGGCCAGCGACTGTCCTCCCCCAATTCTGCCTGATAGCTTGCTGAGAACTCTCAGCTTTCTCCGTTCTGCTGGCCACACCAGCTGTAGACTTTGAAACCCTCACACCTCTCTCTCTTTCTCTTTCTGCCCAAAAACTCAGAGATCAAGGGCAGAATTCTCAGGCTGCACTCGCCTCAAAACCAGAGAATCCCGCCTGAGGTCAATGGACCTTTGCATGGTCCATCCCACCCCCCCCCCCCGCCCGCTACAATTCTCATGATGGGTGCGCCAGGAGAATTCCAGCCCAAATGTCAACCTAGTTGCAGTTGCCTTTATTTTCAGGTGTGAAATACACCAAGTACATTTTAATAAAAGTCTATTCATTCGTGGGATGTGGGCATCACTGGCTGGGCCAGCATTTATTGCCCATCCCTAATTGCACCTGAACTGAGTTGCTTGCGAGGGCATTTAAGTGTCAACCACACTACTATGGATCTGGAGTCACATGTAGGCCAGACCAGGTAAGGGTGGCAGATTTCCATCCCTAAAGGACACTAATGAACCAGAAGGTTTTTTTTAATGCCAATTGGCAATGGTTTTATTGTCATCGTTCAATTTTTAATTCCAAATTTTATTAAATTGAATTTAAATTTCAGCATTAATCATGATGGGATTCAAACCTGAGTTACCCTGGGTCTGTGGATTACTAGTCTAGTCATAAATAGCCTCTGACCTGAACCTCCCTGTCCCCATGGTAATGAAGCCACATTGTTGTCAGGCAGAACTCAGCAAATTACATGGCTGCCTTCATTCCTCCATTTTCTCTTGAAATAAAGAGACAGCCCAAAATAATTTTATAAAACCTTCTATTCATAACAGAGATCAAGAGATAGAAGAACAATTATATTGTAACTTAAGCTACAGTTAAAAACATAATGGGATCTAGATCAAGAGGAGCTGATCTAACCCATGTAGTGCTAACTTTTGGGTGGCTTCCTAAAATCTTGCAAAGTTGGTCAACTATTTCAAGGTCTTTCACCTGCCTTTGTTTGAATCTGCAATCTATGGTACTGCTTAGTCTTGCTACCTTTGCCACCTTCAGGCTTTATATCGGTATAACTTTTTCCAAGCAGGCCTCCCGTGACTTTGGCTCCAATTCATCAGGCTTTCAGCAATATACCCCATTACCTCAAGGAAGCCGGGATGGCACTAATCACAAAGGTAAGAACAGATATGGCAACAACTAGTGCCTTTCAAAGATGAAATCTAAACAAGAACAGTTAACTTGATATAAGAGGAGAATGACTTAGTTAAAATAAAGACAAAGTAGTTTTCTTTGCTACAAAATTATCTGTAATTTTTTCCGTTGCTAATGTTTCCACTCTTATAGCTCTGTATTTCTGGAGCTGTTGCATTTGTAGATGTATTGCTACGACTGACTTGGAGTAATCTATACGTCAATTCTCTTATTAGTTTTAATTGGCAATGACCTTCTATTGTCTATAGCTAATTTGTCATGATTAATTTTGATGCATACAGTCTCACTGTGAAGAGTATAATATAGTCATTAACACTGAAATACTTGACTAATAGCAATATTTTCTGTGCCGTAAAGGTGTGTGACGTTTTTTAAATTGAAATTATTTATCAATTGTAATTGAGATTGTGTAAGATGCTTTTCTCTGCAATAGTTATTGTGAATAATGGATGTTCTGAAGATTTATATAACTCTGTTTGTGTTCAAACACATTACCAAGGCTGTTCTGGATTGTTTTGCCATTGCCCCATCTCAAACACGTCGATGGCTTTAAAATGTAATCGTATGTGCTTCATTTATGGAATCGTGTAGCTGAAACTGTTAAATCGTGCAGTGTCGACTCACTAATCAATAACTATAGGGCCAGAATGCTATGCTCCCCTCTAGGGTGGGGGCAAAAAAATTGTAAGGCCAATCTTAGCTCCGGGATTCTGTGTGGCCTGACCCAGATGCAATTTCACGGTGGGACACGCACGCATACAATTAAATTCTGTCCATAAAGTCACAAAGGAGGCAAGGGCCAATGAGGAGTCTTCCAGAACTGCACATCTTAACGCAACATAACAGGGGAACGGTGTATTGGGAGACTGTCTTCTATCATCTGTTGCAGCAGGAATTGGAGCCAAATACCAGGACAAGTACAGCTGTTCCTGCAGCTGTGAAAGTTCACTCCTTCAATGTTCAGCTCATCTATGTCTTCACGCATCTCCCCATATCACCCCTCCTCTCAACCCCATCTTTAATCCAAACGAAAGAGGGAAGGCTGAATCCTTGGCGATAGTAGTATCTTCATGATAACTGGTTCATAACTGCTGTCAGGGCACCAGGTTCTGCTAGTTGGTGCCAATATGAGAGCCACATTCAAATCTGAGCAGTCAGTCAGCAAACTGTAGGCATCAGGGATTGATCCAGTCAATTGGTACATTTGGTATTGAATTAATCTTGTCGGTCAAAGAGTCGTAGAGATTTGCAACATGGAAACAGGCCCTTCAGCCCAACTTGTCCATGCTGCCCTTTTTAAAAAAATCCCTAAGCTAGTCCCAATAGCCCGCGTTTGGCCCATACCCCTCTATACCCATCTTACCCATGTAACTGTCTAAACACTTTTTAAAAGACAAAATTGTACCCGCCTCTACTACTACCTCTGGCAGCTTGTTCCAGACACTCACCACCCTCTGTGTGAAAAAATTGCCCCTCTAGACCCTTTTGTATCTCTCCCCTCTCACCTTAAACCTATGCCCTCTAGTTTTAGACTCCCCTATCTTTGGTTTGCTACATACTAGATAACTAGGTCATTTAGAAGACCTCAGCCTTGCAGCGGCCACATAAGTATGAAGTTTAAGAAGAATGGGATGGAATGACTGGAAAGACCAGGCCAAGCTTTGCTCCCAGCTGATAGAACTGTAAGGTAACAAACGTGGAATGGAGTGTGAAAACGTGGATAGAAGCAAAGGGAATTCCAGAGGGTTTCCAGGTCATCTAATGCTATTCACGCTCTTCTAAGCATACCCTACTCATGGTCTACAAGACTAACAGTCCCACTATTTGACTGACTCCTTCCATCCATTGTAATACCCTTCAATGGCACGGTGGTTAGCATTGCTGCCTCCCCTCACAGCGCCAGGGACCCAGGTTCAATTCCAGCCATGTGTGTGTGTGTGTGCGTGCGTGCGTGCGTGCGTGTATGTGTGCATTCTCCCCGTGTCTGCATGAGTTCCGTCCGGGTGCTCCGGTTTCCTCCCACACTCTAAAGATGTGCAGGTTAGGTTGATTGGCCATGGTGAATTGCCCCTTAGTCTCCAGGGAAATTAGTAGTGTGAATAGTGGGGTGATGGGGACAAGACCTGGGTGGGATTGTGGTCAGTGCAGGCTCAATGGGCCGAATGGTCTCTTTCTACACTGTAAGGATTCTATGATTCTAAGACCCCCTGGGTCTTTTCGTAAATCTAAAAGTATGAAGCCAATGCAAAAAAAGCCTCATCTGTTTGAGTCTATTGATGCTCATTTCCCAATTTTAGGGCTCCTACATAATGACTCCCTTGTCATTGGAATCTGGGAGGTGGAAGGTTGCTGATCATCCACTAAAGACACTTGAGGTAGCCACAGTGCATGGCCTCAAGCAGCTCTGGGCCTGGAGGGTTTGGCTGCAGACTTGTATTTCATCTTTGACCAGTATTTTGGACATGCTGACTTTCTGGAACCAATAAAAACAGGTCAGAGGGTGGTAAAGGATCAAGCATGCTTGAGAGAGGGCACAACATGGGAGCATTATTCCTGATATTGGTGTGTCCTCCAAGTTGTGTTTCCTGCTGTCAAGTAGCTTGGCATGATAGATTCCTGCGACGTTCTGGGAAGAGGAGTCTGTTCCTCAGCAATCCTTCTCCTAAATTTCCTTCAAACTGCACACGCGTGTTTCGGGGTGCAGGCTGCCTTTACACAGTATATTGGGCACTTGCTGCTCAAACTCCCCAGCGGGCAAGGTTCAAACGTGGACTTGTGTGCCACTTATCCATTCCTGATAATGTGGGTGCTTCTCCAATTGCTTCTGTAATTAGGTCAACAGAGTGCCAATAGTGGATCTAGAAATGGGTCCACAAAACATCCAAACTTTTATCTCTTAAGTTTAGATTTGTTTCAGCAAGTCACCTTTTGTTTGTAAGTGCACTCCCCAAAGATCGACATTTGGAGATGTACCCCCCTGGATGGAAAGAAACTGAGTTCTGAAATACTAGTAAGTAGTCTCACAACACCAGGTTAAAGTCCAACAGGTTTATTTGGTAGCACGAGCCTTCGGAGAGTTGCCCCTTCATCAGGTAAGTGATGAAGGGGCAACATTCCAAAAGCTCGTGCTATCAAATAAACCTGTTGGACTTTAAGTAGTCTCAGAACACCAGGTTACTGTGCCTTCCCCAGTCCAATGCCAGCAACCCCACATCTCTGAAATGCTAGTGAGTTAATAACTGCACAACAGAGTCTAAAGGTCCTGTTAATGTAGCAGTATGAAGAGACGCAAATGTCTGTAATATGACTCGTAACTATTTTTTCCAGTTAACTAGGACAGCGTTTGTTTATAATTATTTGATTATTTTTAAACAAAGTTTTTTTTTAATCATTCATGGGGCATGGGCGTCGCTGGCTGGCCAGCATTTATTGCCCATCCCTAGCTGCCCTTGAGAAGGTGGTGGTGAGCTGCCTTCTTGAGTCGCTGCAGTCCATGTTCTGTGGGTTTACCTACAATACCGTTAGGGAGGGAATTCCAGGATTTTGACCCAGCGACTGCGAAGGAACGGTGATATATTTCCAAGTCAGGATGGTAAGTGGCTTGGAGGGGAACTTGCAGGTGGTGGTGTTCCCATGTATCTGCTGCCCATGTCCTTCAAGATGGAAGTGGTCGTGGGTTTGCAAGGTGCTGTCTAAGGACCTTTGGTGAATTACTGCAGCGCATCTTGTAGATAATACACACTGCTACTGAATGTCAATGGTGGAGGGAGTGGATGTTTGTAGATGTGGTGCCAATCAAGTGGGCTGCTTTGTCCTGGATGGTGTCAAGCTTCTTGAGTGTTGTTGGAGCTGCACCCATCCAGGCAAGTGGGGAGTATTTCATCGCACTCCTGACTTGTGCCTTGTAGATGGTGGATAGGCTTTGGGGAGTCAGGAGGTGAGTTACTTGCCGCAGTATTCCTTGTCTCTGATCTGCTCTTGTAGCCACTGTTTTTATGTGGTGAATCCAGTGCATGTCATATCCTTTTTTCATCTGAATGTTTTCCATTAATCTGTATCCTTGGGACTGCAAACGTAGTTTGCTACAACCTTTTAGCATCAGTCATAAAATAAAGCCATTTGCTGCTCAGGTCACCTAAATGTTTTTCAAAATGCTAGACTCCTTTGTTTACAATAAAATTGAATGGCAGCATTTGGCAAGCATCAATTGTAAATATAATACTACAGAAGGAGATTTAATAACATTCACTCTGTCTGCCCACTTGATGTGTTCTAGTACAAGTATATTGAAGTCTCTAAGGGTTGTTTCTCTAAAATATTTGTGATGCTGGTTGGAGGAAGATATTGTGAGGACCTCAGTTTTGGGAAAAGAAAACTGGTGCATTAGTTGAAGCTTGATGAAGCCAGCTATAAACTCTGATGAAGAGTCATCTAGATTCAAAACATTGCCTCTCTTTTCTCTCCACAGACGCTGTCAGACCTGCTGAAATTTTCCAGCATTTTCTGTTTTTGTTTCAGGTTCCAGCATCCGCAGTGATTCACTTTAATCAAATTGTTTGGACGTTGATTGTCCGTAAAGCTTTTGGAGGCTCAAAATGCTGTTTTATATAGCCAGTAATACTGGAAGATGCCTTTGTGTCACTGACCTTTCTATTGCAACACGTACTTAGTCTTTTGTTGTACTCAGTTGTCATGCCACATGACAAAAACGACCACTGTTGTCTTCGGAACACTGTTATGGTGGATATTGACAGACTGCAGAGAGCCATAACCAAATACCAAAACAGACCAGTGTATAAAACAAGAAATTTGCTGGAGCATATTACTATACTGCAGTAGAATTTTGGGATTCTTATCAGTTCATAAATGGTTTGATGTGTTCTTTCACAATTTATGCCACCAAGCTCCTGAGATTAAATTACAGGATTTTAAAACACTCCAATATTGCTGTTAGTTTATCCGTAGTGACCTAATAAAGCTCACATAATGGCATCAATAGATGCATTCAAAAGCGTAGTGAATCAATTCCTGATCCAATCGATAGCTGGGGGTTTGAGGTAGCAAAAAGGTGCGAAATTGTAACATTCCGCTCCTAAATTCAGACCCTGGATAATAGAACAAGCTGGATCAACTGTGAACATTTTTCATTATAATGTCTCATTTAATTAGTTACAGCACTTGCTTTCTGTTGTTAAAGCTTTCTGTTTTAACATAGTTTTTAATCGGACTAATTAACTTAAAATAATTAACGCTCATTTTTGTTTATCGGAAAATAGTCTAAATGCAAATTGTATAGTGTAAACAAATTTGACATTTTTTTTACACTTTCCTACTGGTCTCCACAAGCAAACTTAGTCTTTTGTTGTACTCAGTTGTCATGTTTTCATGAATTCTGGGTTGAGACAACTTTTTTGTCTCTATGTTGTAAGCCCTGCTTTTAAAAATTTGTAAATCAGCCATTGCAACCTGAGAAGTGGAATGATTTTACTTGTCTTGTAGGCTTACCATCCCATAACGAAAAAATGGCCCAGATTTTTCAAGGGCCACGCCAAGGAAGCCCCGAAGCACTGACCTCCCTGGGAATTGCCAAGGAACTCTCAATTTCCAATGGGCCAATTCCCCTGCTCCTCAGGAATGTGCATGATCGGCCAGGGCAAGAGTTCTTAGAGTGTGTTCTGGGAATTTTTCTGTAGCTGTATGTTTCCAGTCAAATGAGAAAGGAGACAGTGCTAGACCGGGTGTTTGGGAATGAAGTGGGCCAAGTGGATCAAGTGTCAGTAAGACAATATTTAGGATAATTGTATCATAACATTTAGGATGGCTATGGAAAAGGACAAGGAACAATCCAGAGTAAGAATAAAGAACGACCAGCTTCAGTAGAGTAAGAATGGATCTAGCATGATAAATTAAAATCAAGGTTGGCAGGCAAAATAGTAACTGAATAATGGGCAGCCTTTAAAGAATAGATAGTTTGGGCAGAGTCAAGTATATTCCCTCAAAGGTAAAAGATACAAAAAACAAATCTAGGACTCCCTGGATCTCAAAAAAGAAAACAATTAAGATGAAGAAGAAAAGTGCACTTAATCACGCTGGATAATAAATCAAGGCTGAACTTAGAAGGTTCAGAGGGGAAGCAAAAAAATAGTATGAAAAGAAACTGGCAGCTAACATCAAAGGGAATAGCAAAGTCTTCCATAGGGAAAGAGTATTGTTAAGACGCAATACTTCAGAACAAAATGAATGGCTGCTTGGGCAAATGAGGATTAATTAAGGAAAGTGTTGGGATCCACCCCAGGTGAGTTTCTCCAAAGTTGTTGATCCAGGTGCGATGCCTCAATTTGTCACCGTCTAGCTGGGATACCCCAAACTGTTACAACCTGGGTGAGGAGGGAAAAACTGGCACCATGTCTTTATTTGACCCCCACTGTTGGTTGCAACAAGGTTGAACCTAAAAAGGATCCCTTTTCGCAGAGAGCCTTTTCCCAGATCCAATAGTTATGTTTTAAAATAAGCCAATTTAACCAGGCTTTCTTGAGTTAAAAATAGTGAGTTTATTAATTGCTAGATGCAAGAAAAGTTTAAAGTTTTTTAAAGTTTAAAGTTGAAGTTTAAAGTTTATTTATTAGTGTCACAAGTAGGTTTACATTAACACTGCAATGAAGTTACTGTGAAAATCCCCCAGTCGCCATACTCTGGTGCCTGTTCGGGTACACTGAGGGAGAATTTAGCACGGCCAATGCACTGAACCAGCACGCCTTTCAGACTGTAGGAGGAAACCAGAGCACCCAAGCCGGGAATTGAACCCGGGTCGCTGTGTGAGAAGATCCAATATATATACACATTTTTAAATTCACATATATTTCTTGTGTTTTCTGGTGAATTTGCCTCTTGTTGATTGAGATGGCATGTTCAGATTTCTGAAAGTCAAAGGCAAATTGCAAAGCTTTGTGTTTGCAATGACATCTGGGTGTGTGTAACTTTTATTCCTTGCGACCTGCTTTGAAACTTGCTCATGAAACCTTTCCTGTTATTTTCAATGGACTCCTAACCAGTGTTCATCTTTTAATTGCACCTTTTCCCAGAAAGGAAAATGGTCCTTTTTTCTGAGATCACAAATAATCCTTTAGCGCTCTTTTTTGCGTATCTTTTATTAGCTGACCTCACATCTGAAAATTAATACTTATCCACAAAACAAAAAGTGGAAGAAACTCAGAGGCACTGATACCTGCTGCTTTATTGATTCTAGATTCATGTTATTTGAGCTTGTGAAATTGAACCTATGTTAGTTTGTAGGTTAATGGATTTTTCTAGTTGTTCATCTCTCACGTGTCAGGTTCATTCACACCTGGTTCGCAGTGGCCAGCCTGTACTTTAATAGCATTAGTTCTCAAGATCTCACTTACTTGATTGCGGTGGAATATTTATGCTGTATACCCAGTTGTGATAACAATCTCTGTTGCAATTTGTTAAGGTGATAACTAAAATTCGTGTTTTTTATTCCCTCTGGCATTGCTCACTTGATCATACCCCGTATAGTCACTCGTAAAAAAAAGGAATATTTTGTTTCTGTTAACACATTCCCCCCAAATTGTAATTTGATGTATTCTAGTCAGATTGGCTGCTGCAGGAATTACAATTATAGTAAATAAAATTACCCCTTGGATAAATAACTATTAAAACTATCTGATTGGGGGGGAGGAGAGGGGGGCACGTGATGTAAGTGCCGGAAGGGCTATATTTTTGTGAGCTCGAGCACTACTCATCTTTTAATCCTTTCATTTTATCCTGATGCATAATCATTTGATCCAGATGTGTATAATCTGTGCTATGTTCTTACATGGGTAAGATAGGTATAGAGGGATATGGGCCAAATGTGGGAAAATGGAACTAGCTTTGTGGTGAAAACTGGACGGCACGGATAAGTTGTTGCCATGCTATAAACCTCTGTGAATCTATGACTATGACTCTAAAATATCCTGGTTAAATTTTGGTCAGGAAAATCCTGGTTTGATTGAGGCAGTTGGAGATGGCCAGGGATGGGGATCAGTTTGCAGTCGCAGTTTCACAGTTGCAGTGAGTGGGCCTACACTTCAGTAACACCATAGATATCGAGATGATGCCTGCCATTGTGAGTGAAGTTGTGGACTTCGCTCTCAGCTCCCCGGCACAGACTATTGGTGGTCACATTGATGAACTGCGAGATAGCCTAAAGATGAAGCAGAGTAGCTGACATGCCAAATTTCCTTAGTCTTCTGAGAAAGTAGAGACGTTGGTGGGCTTTCTTAACTATAGTGTCAGCATGGGGGGACCAGGACAGGTTGTTGGTGATCTGGACACCTAAAAACATGAAGCTCTCGACCCTTTTTACTTCGTCCCTGTAGACAGGGGCATGTTCTCTTCTATGCTTCCTGAAGTCGATGACAATCTCCTTTTGTTTTGTTGACACTGAGGGAGAGATTATTGTTGTCATACCAGTTCACCAGATTCTCTATCTCATTCCTGTACTCTGTCTCATCATTGTTTGAGACCCAACCCACTACAGTGGTGTCATCACCAAACTTGAAAATCGAGTTGGAGGGGAATTTGGCAACAGTCATAGGTGTATAAGAAGTATAGTAGGGGGCTGAGGACACAGCTGTGTAGGGCACCGGTGTTGAGATTGATCGTGGAGGTGGTGTTGTTGCCTATCCTCACTGATTGCGGTCTGTGGATTAGGAAGTTCAGGATCCAGTTGCAGTGGGAGGAGCCGAGGCCCAGGCCACCTGGAGTATTGCACGCAGTTTTGGTTTTCTTACCTAAGAAAAGATATACTTGCTTTAGAGGGAGTACAGCAAAGGTTCCCCAGACTAATTTCTGGAATGGCAGGATGTTATATCAGGCGAGATTAGGTTGACTGAGGCTCTATTCACTTGAGTTTAGAAGAATGAGAGGGGATCTAATTAAAATGTATAAAATTCTGACATGGCCAGACTGACTGGATGCAGGGATGTTGGTTCCTCTAACAGGGGGGTATAGAACAAGGAGTAAGAATCTGAGGAAAGGCCATTCAGGACTGAGGTGAGGAGAAGTTTATTCACTCGGAAGTTGGTGAACTTGTGGAATTCTCTACCACAGAAGGCTGTGGAGCCCAAGTCACTGAATATATTTAAGAATGATTTCTCAACTCTGAAGGTTTTGAGGGATGTGGAGAGAACGTGTGCATACGGTGTTAGGATAGAATTGCGGACCAGGCTCGAGGGGCCGAACGGCCTACTCCTATTTTCTACGTTTCTATTTGCTTTGAAGATAGGAAAATACCATAACAATAGAATCATTGAATCCCTACCATGCAGAAGGAAGCCATTCAGCCCATCGAGCCTGCACCGACAATAATCCTACCCAGGCCCTATCCCCTACATATTTACCCTGCTAATCCCCCACACTAGGGTCAATTTAGCATGGCCAACCAATCTAACCCACACATCTTTGAACGTCATGATGTCCAAATAATATAGCATGATGTATTAGTTTGAATATGTTTTAAGTAAACACAATCTGTTTGAGTGAGACAGAAGAATAAATCCATCTGCAGGATGGAAAGTGTGAGCAAAGGTGAAGCTGTTGAATGCAAAATTATTTAAAACAATAATAAATCTAGTTGGTCTCTCTTTATCATTTGATGCTGCATTATTCGGATCCTCAATTACAAAATAAAATAAAATTGAGTTTATCCAGCGGGCAATGGAGCCATCTAGACCAACAATGCTAAATTATGTGATCACAAACAGAAATAGCAATTTAGTAACAATAATCCAGACGTCAAAGTGGGAATAGACAGACTGGAGGAATTTTGAAAGATGACATAATTGCTGTGTTAAAGATTCTTAAGCGATGAGATAATGGGGATTATGACAAATGATTTTGCCTTTCCAGTATCGTAGAACCAGACAACACACCTGCATTTAACCGAGGAGAGTGGGGGGTGGTTGAGGGGGCAGTAGAGTCAGGAAAAGAAAGGGCAAGCCCCCATCATATGACAGTAGCTGCCATTTTCTGGTATTTGAAGGTCCAGTCTTTTAATGAATGAGTATGTGTTTGTGAATGAATAATTAAATGAGCGAGTGAGTGAATGGGTAGGTGGGCTAGATGGATGAACAGGTCAGTTGGTGATCAATGGAGTCAGGTTGTCGGGGAGGTGATCAGGGAGTGTGGGGTTGGGGCGGGAATGGTGGTGGCAGGAAAGGTGTGGTGATTGGAGAGGTCTGTTGTGGAGTTATCCAGTTGTTAGCCCAGGTTTGAAATTGTCTAACATTTCCTAGATAACTAATATTGAATAATTGCATACCTATCCCAAATTGGTGACTCTAGCTAAGAGTTGGAAACATTTGCACAGGGTCCCAGTCAGCAGGAAATTTCTGATCAGAATTTTCAACTCCTCAGAGAATTCCCATTTATGTCCGCACATTAGGATTAATGTTATATGAATAGTATTGAAAACAAACTTTTACTTTTTTGGAGCATCTGAGAGCAACTGCTGCTTATGGCTTTTCTGTCTCCATCTGCATCTCTATCACTATCCCATTGGGAGGGTACCTGGTCTGAGATTATTTAAATTCAAGGACCAAATCCCCATGCCAATTTCAAATGGTTGGGGTCAATGCATCCATTTTGCTTGTGCCCTTGCTGACTAAATTGATGCGACCAACCTACCGGTATATCCAGCCTGTCAATTTTAGCAGTAGAATTACTACCTGGTGCATGGAAGAAAATGTAACCAATATGTATACATAATCTGGTCTTTCATTTTTTAAATGTAAGATTCTAAGACAGTAAAATGTTTACTCAAATGACCAAATGCTTCAAGTTGTTAATTACGTCTTCAGTTCTGTTTATTCACAAGGTTCTTTTTGGTGCCACATTCTGGCTGTCCTGTACAACCTCCCTGTACCCTCCCTTCGATAATTTTATTGATATGCTCCTTGTGTCTCTGGTTACAGGTTTCCTAGGGTGATATCAATATACAGGTGAGCTTATAAAGTGAATAACATGAATAGTTGTTTGACCCAAATCTCTTTTCAACAACTAAGGAAGCTAGTGTAGTTACGTGTCACTGCACTGCTGCCTGGATACCAGTATGTCAGCATACAAAAGACCATGGAACAGCACCGTATAAATCTGGCAACCAAATAATTTATTATTCAATGAGCCCTGAAATAAACTTTCTGCCGAGACCATAGCCATTTTGAACACAATTCTCAAGTGAGTTCAGTAACATAAAGCTCTGGTTGTTTTGCAGTTGGTTAAACAAAATAGAGAAGTACAGTAGATCTGCAAAATAACTGACAGTTCAGTCAGTTTATTTTTTGTTTTGAAGCTGCTCTGGTCTGAAAAGTATCAGAATGCATAAGCAATTTGCGTTTAACCTCGATCATTACAATGGGTAACATCCCCTGATCATATTAATAGTATGTCAAGCCATCAGAATAAGCAAAAATAATTTGTGTCACAGTTGAGATTAAGAAAGAAAAATGTAATAATGGCAACTAACATTCACCCTGCTGGATGGAATTTGATCAAGGCTATGAGGTTGCTTATAATGAAAGTCATTTCTTGAACACATCAATTCAGTCAATGAAATGTCACCAGTCAGATAGCAAGATATATCAGCCAGAATGCCACTAGAAAGGTCCTAGATATGGAATGAATTTTTAAGAAGTAACTATTGAGGATCAGTCTATATAGGCTTTAAATGTCAATATCTTTTTAATACATTCCTTATTTTGATATAGGTGAACATGTTTGGTCAAATAGACCAGACTATAGCTTCCCTTGTCATATTAAGGTTCGAGTGTTGTACACTGGTGGGAGTAGTCGAAAAGCACATTTCAAAAACATTTTCATCCATTGGTATATTTTGGTTTGATACCACATATGTAACTGATCACCTGATATTAATTTGATGCGACTGTTAAAATTCAATCTTTCTCTTAACAATTTTAACTTGTGCTTACTGCAGAAAGGCACTTTATATAACACTGGCATTTCCATTGACCTGAAGTCTGCTAACTTATACAAAATGTGAATGGGATAGTGTGTCACAGGTCTAACAACTATACTTTTACCACAGCCTTAAGCACCATTAAGTTCTCCTATACATTTGGTGAGGTGATAAATATCATAACATCAGACTGTGTCACTCAGAGCAAAATTCAGTCAAATTTACTTGCAAGATAATTGCAGAAAAGCAGAAAAACCCATGAAAAGAATTAGAAGCCCAGTATATGACTGACTTCATCAACTGTTTCAAAGGAATGAAAGAGTGCTGAATCTTTCGAAGTTCTTTGCAATGAAATGCTATATGGTAAAGGCCTCCTTTTCTAACATGGCAACAAGCTATCAAAAAAGAGATCTAAAATCTCTACAGGAAAATCCTGTCAGATCTTACAGAACTTTCTGAGACATCCAAAGCCAGATTTCTCTGACCAAAGCAAAGAAGTTCTTTATTCTTAGTCAAGCAATCCGTATGTTAGTTATTTTGACAAGTTGAGGCTTTTTTGTTCATCCTTTGATTTCAAGGAAGACAGCCAGAATATAGCACCCCAGTTCCTGCAGTAAGTCCCATCATAACTAATGAGAATGATTTTTATCTGTGAATGAGTAGGTTCTTGATACACTAGGTTGGGATCCTGATTTTTCAGTTGATGTTTGCTCTGCTGGCATCAGTGATGGGACAGGCCTAATAGTAGGAATTGGAATAGAATTTTGTCCCCCTGTTTCTTATCTTGACCAAGTTGTTCCCATTTTTGGGTATCTATTTTGCACTGTTTGAGAGTCAATCTAAAATAAAGGCAAAATATTGCAGATGCTGGCATCCAAAACAACAACAGATATCCAAAAAAATAAAGATGGAGGAGAAAGGTCACAGTCTGAAGTTGTTGAATTTAATGTTGAGTCCTGAGAGCTGTAATGTGCTTAATTAGAAGATGAGGTGTGCTCCTCCGGTTTGCGTTGGCTTCACTGGAGCTTTGCAGCAGACCAAGGACGGACAGGTCAGCATGAACACAAGATGCTGAGCAGAAATGGCAAGCCCAGGGAGGTTGGGGTCACGCTTGCAGGGTAAGCAAAGGTGTTCTACAAAGCGATCACCCAGTGATCCACATGCATGACCCCAAGCTTTCTGTTGCATGCCATCTGTTAGTTGTTCTTAAGTCCTGCTACATTTTAGTTGCAATCCTTCCCAGCTCCCGCTAATTGCTGACTTCTAGTCTATTCCACCCCCTCTTATATGGTATATAATCCAACACATTTCCCCTCTCATTAGTTCTGAAGATGAGTCACATGGACTTAAATGTTCCCTACCGATGCTGCTAGACCTGCTGGGTTTTTCCAGCACTCTGTTTTTGTTTCAGTTTTTATATCTTTTTGCTCTCCACCATAAAATTGTTTCCTTGCTATCAGTACTGATTAAAAGATTACCTTATTCTAATTTGATCATCAGGCATTTGTGCCATGTGAACCAATCCATATAATCTTCAGAGCAGGACAGTTTTCAGGTATTTATCCCTGAAACATCCCAAAAACAGATTCATTGTTTGTTTGTTTTTGGGGCACTTGCTGTGTGCCAATTGGCTGATGTGCTTCCCACGTTATAAACAGCAAGTATACTTCAAAAGTCCTTCATTTGGGTTAAAATGTGCAATGGGATACCCTGTGGTTGTGAGAAGGAAGCCTATTTATTTTTCTTTAAAGTTCATTGTGTCAACTTACTCAAGTGGGTCAGGTGTTAGCTGTAGTCTCCTGGCTATTAGCTGTGTCATTTACTACCGACATGTGTCTACAAATTAAATTATTCCTAGAGTAATGTGAAATGGCACATTTGCTTGCCTTGAACTTGAACAAAACACAGAACCTTCCAAACAAACTGGCACTGATTACTTTTTGATCAGGGTGTAGCACCACAAATGACAGCTAGCTATTTACCTCCCCGCAGAACTAAACTATCTCGAGATAACTGTGTCTATTGTTTTTCTTCCCTGACACCAAGAAGAAAATGGTTCAATCTCGTCAATTTAAAGCATGTTGTTCTATCCATTCTAACATCATACAGAATGTTCCTGTTGAGGTATATCAGAGCTTTGCTTCTTTCACATTGACTTTAATGCTCTGTTGGGATATTCAGTAATAGTGCCCATTTTGAAAGTAAAATTGCCAACTGAGCAGGGATTCTCCTGGCCCGCTGGCTCCCGGTGTGTACCACCATGACCCGGAGAATCAGGAGTTGGTTGAAAAATGGGTTTTGCACCGGGTGCCAAACGGGTGGCACAGTGGTTAGCGCTGTTGCCTCACAGCACCAGGAACTCGGGTTTGATTCCGGCTTTGGTCACTATCTGTGTGGAGTCTGCATGTTCACCCCGTATCTGCGTGGGTTTCCTGCGGGTGCTCTGGTTTCCTCCCACAGTCCGAAAGACGTGCAGGTTAGGTACATTGGCCATGCTAAATTCTCCCTCAGTGTACCCGAACAGGCGCCGGAATGTGGAGACTCGGGAATTTTCACAGTCATTTCATTGTCGTGTTAATGTAAGGCTACTTGTGCTAATAATAAATAAACTTTAAACTGTAACCTGTTGCGATTCTCCCAGATACACAGCCGGCCCCAATTGTGTTCCCGGCCGGAGCTTACAGGAAACATATTAATGTTCAAATAACCTCCTTAGGATCTTATTAGTGTACTTGGAGGCTAATTCAACGGCCACTTGAGATGCTCCCGCCCCTCCAGCCGGAAGTAACATGGGCGTGAATTGGCACAGGTCTTGAAAAGCAGGGACCTGGCAGACTGAGCACCGAAAGGAGCAAGGAGGTAAGTTGCCACTTGAAAGCTACACTGGGGTGTGGGGAGGGTGGGGTCTCACTAAGCACCTGTGGGTGGTGGTGTCCATGCTGGTAGTTCAGAGGGACCTTGGAGGTTCCTTATCCTCACGCCACAACCCCGGGACATGGGAGTGGCCTGGCTGAATGTCTTCATGATGTGGGGGAAAGAGTTCAGAGAAATCACTAAAATGCTGTCCTCAGGCAACTGACCTATAGTTATGTAGCTTAGTGTCAGTTGCATATCTCACTTGTGATGTCTGCTTCCCCAATGATAATGTCATATGCCTTGTCCATCTGCGAGTCTGCATTAATCTCAAAGGAATCCATGGGTACACTGGGCATGTTTCACTCAGTGACCCTGACTTGTTGGCACACCTCCATGAACTGCTCCTACTCTGTGGGGTGGTCAGGTGCATTTGGGATCTCGCCCTTTAAAGACTGACTGTGGCCCTTGTACAAATCCTCTCAATGCCTCTCAGTCACAGCTGGTTAAGAAGGGGGTCAGCTGAGGAGAGTTAAGTGAATGAGCACGTCAACAAGTATCAAATGAATCAGTGTTCTGCCAGTCAACCCATGTAACATCGAGGAATTGCTTGTTGAGTCAATCACTCAAGGCCTCATTAAGGCTCTCACTCTTCTGTCTCAGCTTCGCAGCTGCTCAAACTGGCCACATCCACCCTCTGGCCTTCCTGCTGGCATGGGCACTTAGTCCCAAATCGGGAGAATCGGGCCTATATGCGTGCATCCAAATTCCTCACCTCAGCATCATGTTTCTGTTGCAACTGTTCAACCATCTTAATTTCCTAGAGGACTTGTGCGGAATTTATACTGGATAAAACATACTACATCAATTGTTCAAAGGAATCAAGTGTCTGAACAAGGATGTGGAAGAAAGGTATTAGAATGGAACTCTTCAACATATCTCTCTAGTTCCTGTATCCATACCTATACTGTCATTCATTATATGAACAAAATTATTTATTGGTAACATGTCATGTTATTTTAATCATAGTGCAGAGGCCTGAACTAATGATCCAGCGACATGAGTTCAAATCTCACCATTCCAGCTAGGGAATTTAAACTCAACTAATTGAATAAATCTCGAATAAAAAGGTAGTATGGTGACCATGAATCTAGCAGATTGTCATAAAAACCTATCTGGATCACTAGGGAAAGAAAACTGCCATCCTTGTGCAATATGGTCTGTATGTGATTCCAGATCCATAGCAGTGGTTGACTTTTAATTGACTTCTGGAAAAAAAATGCTAAATGGGATAGAGCACCTGGCATCAAGCCAGGCACCAAGTACGTCAAGGGCCCGGCCAACCCTGCAAAGACATCCTCACTAACGTCTGGGAACCTGCACCAAGATTTGGAAAGCTGTTCCACATACGAGTCCAACAACAACCTGATGTGCTCAAAGAATCACACCAACATCCCTGGATAGGTCCTGTCCCTTGGGGACAGCTGTAAATATACTGACCCCAAAACACATTCAGTCATACTGTAACTGAGTCCTAATTCAACTCCCAATTCAACTGAAGACTGAACTTTTGTTTCATGCCTCTGTAGCATTAGCCTGTGGTTCATTCTCAAATACACAAATTAAATGGAAGTGTCAAAACTTAAAATAATTTTCTCCAAAATAAATTATTTCCTGCTTCACAAGAAGCACCTGCAAGGGAGAAAACCTTTAATTGTATATCACAATGTTATTTGGTAAATAGAGGTTGAGTAGCCTTTATCCGCAAATCCAAAAACCAAACACATCCAAAAACCACACTTTTTTTTAACTGCATCGCCATTTAGCGTGGCAAGTAACCCAGGCTGACATGACCAGAGCTGACACGAACATCATCAACTGCACCAGACCGTTATTGTTCAGTGGTACATCTTGCTTTTCTAGCCATGTTATTTATTTTAGACCATAGCTGGCCACTTGGTTTAGGTCATTGGAATGTAAGTAGGCCTAGGTCTATGGGTGGCACAGTGGTTAGCACTGCTGCCTCACAGCGCCAGGGTCCTGGGTTCGATTCCCGGCTTGGGTCAGTCTGTGTGGAGTCTGCATGTTCTCGCCATGTCTGCATGGGTTTCCTCCGGGTGCTCCGGTTTCTTCCCGCAGTCCAAAAGACGTACTGGTTGGAATAGAATAGAATAGAAACCCTACAGTGCAGAAGGAGGCCATTCGGCCCATCGGGTCTGCACCGACCACAATCCCACCCAGGCCCTACCCCCACATATTTACCCGCTATTCCCACTAACCTACACATCAGGATTCTAAGGGGCAATTTTTAACCTGGCCAATCAACCTAACCCACACATCTTTTTGATGCATTGGCCGTGCTAAATTCTCCCTCGGTGTACCCGAACACGCGCCAGAGTGTGGCAACTGGGAGATTTTCACAGTAACTTCATCGCAGTGTTAATGTAAGCCTACTTGTGACACTAATAAATAAACTTTAAACTATATGTGGTATCTGAAATCCGAAATGCGATCGGCCCCAGGGGTTTCGGAAAAAGGATACTCGAACTGTATAATAATCTGGCAGGGGAAAATTAGTAACTTATGGGGAGTTGTAAAGCATTTGATTCAGCACAATCTTCTCTTCTGTTGTATGTAATACTCAAAGTAAGTTTTCATTTTGAATTTATGTAGGTTCATAGGGAAAGATAATCATCTCCCTCTCGTTTGAATGCCCTCATTATGAAAAATGACAAATCAGATTGCCATGGCTAATTCCAGATAAGGTTGTGTTTCTTGTCATAAAATGACAAATTTAAATCTGGCCTTGAACAGTTATTTTAAATAAGTGAAAATAGCTGTTAAAATATTCAGTAAGCGAAAAGGGCTTGAAGAAGCGTGATCCACGTGTTTACAATACTGAAAGATATGGATAATGTAAATACTGCTAATTTATAAATAATTGTCAAACCAAAAGACAGAAATACAAGGTTGCAAAATCTTAAATAAGAGTGTATTTGTGCTTTAATGCCCAAATCACACTAAAGGCATTATAACATTGATATATAAATTCATTCCTTTCATTTCTTTAAAATGATAGGAATATAGTTTGTTTTATATCTTGGCTTATTTTTATTTCCCTTTGGGGAATAGTGGCAAAGTGTTGATAGGATTAACAAATTGATTATCAGCCTGACCTCAAGTCCAGGAGTGTGACTCAAGCCTGTAGCTTGGACTCAGAGGCAGTGGTGCTACCTACTAATAAGTCACAAGACCTTCGATAGTAAAATAGTTCCGCTTCTTCTATGACTGCGGAAGTGCCAATTAGATTTGAACAATTTAGATAGTTTATAATTTTACATCAATATGTCAGATTAGTATGACATTACCTTTTATTTGGTTTAGGGAAGGGTGGGTGAGGAATGCAGGAAGGAACATCAAAGTTTTACTAGTTGGAGCTTTTTCATCTCACACTGAATCCAATAAAGTATAAATCTTTTATGATCTGCTGCAAGGAATGTGGAATCTGAGTGGGTTTCTCCCATTTCATACATTTTAATATCTGTGCACAGACAGTTACAGTAGTAGTGCCCACAGTCACCAGAGTGGTGTCCTGATAGGATTATATCTTAAACAGTCAGAAGGCTGGATGCTAATGTGTGATTGTGGCTCATTTGCAGGCGATATATAGCACATATACTCAAATTGTTACTCTGAAACATAAAATCCATTTCTGTTTACAATCTGCTTGCCCTGAATGATATATTCTAAAATTCACAAATGCTCGACAGATAACTTGTAAAAGTGTTTCTCAATTACCAAAAGAAGGAATCATGTGACAAGATTTCGGTTTTAAATTCTTTCTATAACAAACACACCAAAATCAACACTGACTAAGCATTGCTTAGTAGGCAACTAATACACTGAATGTCATTCCCCATTAACTTCCAAATACAACCAAAAATGCCATGCCACATTTAGACATTACGCTGCACTCTTGTGTTTGAAGTCCTAATCTCCTCTTCCATCCAGGCTTTAATAGGATTTCTTATCTCTGTCCCACCAAGGGAAATCTTTCGATTATACAAAATCCTCTTCACTCAATATTCTGAGCATATTCGATTGGTCTTCCAGTAGAAAGGTACCCTCTGGCTTTGTTTTTTTACTCTTCACAAGCTTCATTTCTTTGAACAAGGGATCCATCCTCACCAGCACTCTGCTTGGTGGTGAACTGAAACAATCTTTTTTTCTTGTGTGTGTTGGGATATCAAGTACATAATTCGTATGTTTTAGAATATAACTTAGTTTTAGGAATTAAAGTGTTAAGTGTAAGATAAATGGAAACACTGATTGAGAAATGGGCACACAACCCCTGAGGTAAATACAATTCAAATCAACCTGAGTTAATTACAGTTAAAACCTAACCTATGTTTATCTTACGGAAGTAGAAATGTAAAACTTAAACAATGGATAATTAGCCCCGAGGTTCTTAATGGAGCCACAAGGCCAACCCTTACTTCACTAAACCATTTAAATTATTTATGTAGTTCCCAGATGAATGAAGTGAAATGCTAGCAACTCTGGGTGAGAGGGCCATAAAACTCCATTGGAGATATATATTACTTATGAGTCAAATCAAAGAGTTATGTTGAAGGTAGAATTGGTTAATTTATATGATTTTGGAACATCGCAAATATGCCACCTTATCATGGAGATGGGCTATCAAGATTCTTTTGATTAATTTCTCTGGATGTTTCACAGAAGGCAGTTGTAGTTTTAGTCTTATGTAGGTCACAGCTCACTTAGAGTTTGAGAGGAAAGTAGAGACTGGAAGATTTGCCTAGCTTGTAGCTGCAGGAAGAAAACTACTGGACACCCATAGTGAAAACAAGCCATTAGATTAAAGAATGTAATGAAGCTTAAGTTTGAACTGAGAAGCTCACAGTCTTTGATTTTGAAAGAAAATTGGAGAGTAGCTTCGGATTCCCATGAAGTTTCATACTTTGGAGATTAGCTGGAACACTGAAGAGAAATCAAAATTAATTTTGCAGGACTGTGGCATACCTTTGACCCCAGGAAAAGTGAATTAACCTTCAAGATTTCATACATTAAGGGAACCCTTGGGGAGAAGTAAATGTAAAACTGGATTTTAGAATATGTAGTTATAGACTATAGTGTTAAATTGGTTGCTTTCCTTATTTTTTGTTCATATGTAGAATAATGTTTTCATGTATAAACGTGAAATCTTGTGATTTCTTTCATATGATCGCTGGATGTTTGAATTCCTCTTTAAATGTTAGCTGTCTCTAGAGGGATCATAACACTTGGGATAGAAGCACTTGTTGGGGGCCATCTTTGTCAAATCTCTGTCTGATGGACTCTGAGAGTTTGGACACAACAAGACCAGTTGCCTCCTCCTTTATATCCAAGTGTTAAAACTGCCATCTTATTGTCAATAAGTTTTGACATAGGCCCCTGTCCCCTGGCAACTAGGCTATATGGTCTTGTTGCCAGAAAGACTTCAGCAGTCACAATCCCCTGCCCAAAACTACTAAAACTACTTTTACTTTAAATGAAAGGAGACAGTTTAAAACATATCCACTTATAAAGTCTAGTGTTCCGAACACACTTAAAGAATGCATCATCCCCTGTTGTGGCTTCTGTAAATATTTTACTGTGTTTTACATCTTTCAGATGAGACAATTATTCAGGGCCCCATAAGCCCTCTCACATGGACGTAAAAGATCCCATGGCACAATTACAAAAAAGAGCAGTTATCTCTATTGTACTGGACGATATGTATCCCTCAGACAAAATCACTAAAAACAAATGATCTGGTCATTATCATGTTGCTGTTTATGGGACTTTGCTGTGTCCAAATTGCTTGCCTCATCTCCTAAACATGACACCAGTGATGACACTTCAAAAAGATGTACTTCATTGGCTGTAAAATGCTTTGAAACATCCAGAGGTTATGAAAAGCCTTACATAAATGCAAATGTTTCTTACTAAAAAAAATCCCTTCTCAAAGCCTTACGAATTGTGCTTTTCTTAAGCAGTGCATCTATGCAATGTAGTATCCTTTTGCTTCACTGGTAATTTTCAGTGATTAAAAGAGTTGGCAAAACAGCCTGATTAGACAATCTGCTCTTTTCATTCAGTCAAAAATAAACAGTATCCTGTACTGACGTTGCAAGTTAGCCCAATAAAAGGTAGGTTTTGTGTGAGCTGTAGTTATACTATGACTAGTGCAAAACAAATTGATAGATGCCATCTGTAGGAGATATCTTAATTTCCCTCAGTACTTCCAAATTATGGAATAAATTATTCATATTGTTGGAGGCCAATCATCTCAGCTCCAGGACGTCATTGCAGGGTTTCCTCAGGGTAGTGTTCTATGCCCCAACCATCTTCATCAATGACCTTCCTTCTATCATAAGGTCAGAAGTGGAGATGTTCACAGATGACGGTACAGTGTTCAGCATTATTCACTCCTCAGCTACTGAAGCAGTTCATGTCCAAATGCAGCAAGACCTGGACAATATCCAGGCTTAGGTTGACAAATGGCAAGTAACATTCGCACCACACAAGTGCCAGGCAATGACCATCGGCCCTTGACATTCAATGGCATTACTATCGCTGAATCCCCACAATCAACATCCTGGATTGATTACCATTGACCAGAATCTGAATTGGATTAGCCATATAAATACTGTGGCTACAAGGTCAGGTCAAAGGTTAAGAATCCTGTGGCAAGTAACTCACCACCTGACCCCCCAAAACCTGTCCACTATCTACAAGACAGAAGTCAGGAGTGAAATGGAATACTCTCCACTTAGTTAGATGAGTGCAACTTCAATAACACTCAAGAAGCTTGACACCATCCAGGAAAAATCAGTCTGCTTGATTGCTACCTCTTCCACAAACATTCCACCACTGACAGACAGTGGCAGCAGTGCGTACCATGTACAAGATGCACTCATAAACTCACCAAGGTTCCTTAGGCAGTGACTTCCAAACCCACAACCACTATTATCTAGAAGGACAAGAGCAGCAGATACCCAGGAACACCACCACCCTAGAGGCTCTCCTCCAAGTCACTCACCATCCTGACTTGGAAATATATTGCTCTTCCTTCACTGCCGCTGTGTCAAAATCCCTCCCTCCCTAACAGCACTGTGGGTGTACCTACACTTCAGAGATTGCAGTGGTCCACCACCACCCTCTGAAGGGCAACTAGGGATAGGCAATAATTGCTGGCCGAGCCAGCGATGACACCCACATCTTTAAAAGTGATTTTTAAAATATATATGTCTATTTGAGTTGTAAAAGTAGCTTTAATGTGTGCAAGCTGTACATATCTAATGCTTGTATGGATCTCCTACCTTACTATTTACTCAATCTCATCAAAACCTCAGCATTGCAACACGATGTGAAATTAAAGCTGCTGAACTGTCATGCCTTGTAGTCAGGGATATCATAGAATCCCTACAGTGCAGAAGGAGGCCATTCGGCCCATCGAGTCTGCACTGACACCAATCCCATCCAGGCCCTATCCCTGCTTAGTTACCCTGCTAATCCCTCTAACCTATCATATCCTGGGACACTAAGGGTTAACTTAGCATGTCCAATCAACCCACCCCGCACATCTTTGGACTGTGGGAGGAAACCGGAGCACCCGGAGGAAACCCATGCAGACACGGGGAGAACATGCAGACTCTGCACAGACAGTGGCCCAAACTGGGAATTGAACCCGGGAGCTGTGAGGCAACAGTGCTAACCACTGTGCCACAAACTGCCATGATGATTGGTGTGAAATGCAATGCTGGATAGATCTAAAATATTGCTCAAGTTGCTGTTTTAGAAAAAGGGGAGCAACTTTGCAGGACCTTTGCTCATGGCAGGAATGAGTTCGATATGACTAATAATCTTTCGCACATTGTGCTTTCTTATGGGACCTGATTTTCCTCCATTCTTCATTGATCACAGCATGGGTCGACCCAGTAAAAGTTGTACTGTAGAACTTTGGGGGAACAATTATTTTGAAGGAATTTGTTTATTCTGTGGGATGACTAAAACCGTGAATAAATTGAAAGCCTGAAAATTCAATCAAGTCATACTTTTACAATGCGACCAGGGAGTTCAGTTATCCATTAGCAAATGGTGTTTCCCATTATAGCAATAGAGTGATGTAACGTAAAGCGCATTCTCTAATGTAGCGGTAGTCAGGTGGATGTTAAAAATCCAATGACACTGCTCAAAGAAGAACAGTAATTCTCTGTGGCTTATCCAAGCGCCATCAATCACTGTCACCAAAAAAGGGAATTAACTAGTCAGTCATCTCGTCACTTCCATGTTAGCCAACATAACCATGTCACTGCAGTTTCAAGTAATTCATTGTGAAACATTTTGCGACCTTTAAAGCAGTGATAATGTGTGGTGATTAAGTAATGATAAATGCACACTGGTTGTTTCTTTTCCTGCGTTACTTAGTTTAATGTAACAATGTTCAAGTTTCTCAGTAATAGCATTCTCTTCCTTCAGTTGCAAGGGTCTTTATGGTTTATCCTTTTTTCTGGCCACATATGTATTCCCCAGTTTTTTTTGGAATACATCAACCAACAGGATAACAAAGACTGGATCACTGCGTAATCGGGCCGACTCTGGAGGACTTTAAAAATAGAGGACCCAACCCAGACGCAAAGCTCCCACCCCCATTTTCAGCAGTTTTGTTTGTGGAAGGAAGAGGTGGGGTGTGAATCACATGAAACTCACACAAAACAGGGTCATTTGAAATTTCTGTTGAGTTCAAACAGGTCCTATTTTGGTGGTTGCAAGGACCATGCCCTGTAGTGTGAGAGTCCCAAATTGATGGAGGAAGCATAAACGGTGTTGATGGATGGATAACGTCTGTTAAGTCTCATGATCAAAGTTATTTAAAACCATAGCCAGTTCAACTCAAAGCACAGAAGCTGCAGCTGCCAGTTTATAAAACAAATATGTGTTTCTGGAGGAGATTGATTGACAAGCCATCTGGTGTACCTTCGAAAAAAATACCATCGCCATCTGTTCCTGCAGTTTCAATAGGCTCTATTGTTAACACTTCCCAAGGTGTGTTATTACAACTGAACTCATTATGAATGTTTGGCTGAGTTTCAGAATTTCCCAGCAATGGCTTATGATCAATCACTATGATGAAGCGTCTACTGTAGACCTACTGGTGGAATTTTTTAATGCCAAAGACAACTTCCAACCCCTCTTTCTTGATTTGGGAATACTTCCGTTCAGCGTCCAAGAGGGCCCTAGATGCATATGCAATAAGCTTCTCCATTTTGAATTGTGATAACCATAAACCTCTGTTGGGCCTCTTTTCAGAACAGTAAACAATTCCCCCATAGCATCAGCTCCAGTGCAATGTTGGGCACTATTGTTAAGAGCTTATGAATACACCCTGGAACATTGTCCAGTGATACAGGTCACCAATAAAGATACTCTGAGCCACCTACCACTACCCACTAGCCTACCTTCACTGCAAAAAATGGGCAAAATCATCATGACATTAATTTTCAAAAACGACGCCCTGAGGATCGCTGGAGTTGTCCCCTAAAGAACTGGACCAATGTCATACACCGTAAGAATTGGAGACAAGACAATGAAGAAGCATATTGACCACCTCTGCCATTGGGAGCTTTCGATGTGGAGATGCCGGCGTTGGACTGGGGTAAACACAGTAAGAGTTTTAACAACACCAGGTTAAAGTCCAACAGGTTTATTTGGTAGCAAATGCCATAATTTGCTACCAAATAAACCTGTTGGACTTTAACCTGGTGTTGTTTAACTCTTATTGGGAGCTTTCTACAGGGGCAACTACCACACTGGACATGCCATCATTGGCATCATGCACACCAACTTGCAGTCAAGAAACTGTACCCATGGTAGGCTTAAAAGAAGCCTATGAGGACTCTGCCTCAGAAATGGAGACAGATGTGATGAAGTTGCAGTCAAAGATCGCTGCCGAGGATGAATCACCTACTCCAATGTTCATTGAGGAAGGGGGGGGGGGTGTACTTGGTACACCCCCCCCTCCCCCTCTCCCCCCTCTCCCCCCCCCCCCCCCCCTCCCCCCATCACTGCTCCCCACCAGTTAAACCATCAGGAAGTCTCTCTGCTCTTTTAGCTTATTTGAATACCAAAGTCATGGCTTCATTTTATTGTGAATGCGTTTGTCTCTTTTAACTTTTCAGTTATAAGGATAAACCAATCCCCCCCCCCTCCCCCACCCGACTGCATACACAATGGAAAGATGGCTCTGATGCCTTAGGATCCAGGAGGGAACCCTTGGACTCGAGAGGGAGGGATGTGATAACCCTCAGGACTTACATGAGGAATCCTCAATTGATCTCCCTGTGGGACTCGTGGTATACGAGTTCCCGTGGTAATAGGCCATTGCCTATCCAGGTGGAACTCATTACCCGAGCTCTTGATAAGGCAGACCTCTGAGTAGGTCGACTGAGATACCATCCCGGATTGGACTCGTGTACGCACACCACAGGGTTGTGGTTTAACTTTTGGTTTGGGAATAAAACATCGCTCCTTTCCAGTCAGCTTCCTGAGTTATTACAGGAATAAATTTCCCGTAATAATTCACTAACCCCAGGAAGGATTTCAATTCTGTGGAGTTCCTTGGAGTTAGCACCTCCTTAGTGGCCCTCACCTTGTCCTCCACTGAGTGAAAGCCTTTGCCATCCACCCAATAGCCCAAATAGGTCATGGCACTTGCTTGGAAGACACATTTTTCTCTTTTCAGGCATTTGTTTTGTTAGGTGTTCACATTCCAAAGTTCCTGTGGCCAAGATGTCGTCCAGGTACACTGCTACTAGAGGTAACCCTTGGAATATGCTCTCCATGATCTGTTGAAAAACGGCACATGGAGATGAGACTCTGAAGGGCAGGCGAGTGTATTCATACAGGCTTCTGTGTGTATTAATTGCCACACAATTCCAGGAAGCTTGTCTAATTCAAGTTGGAGATATGCATGGCTCATATCTAAGTATGAAAATGCATGGCCACCAGTCAAGTTAACATACAGATCTTCAATCCAGCGCATGGAATACCCTATTGACAGTAAGCTTATAGTCTCCACATAGTCGGACTAACTTATCCAGCTTGAGAACAGGAACAACAACCGCGGCCCATTCTGTGAATTGTACAGGTCTCCTTATGCCCAGCTTTTCCAGCTATCCTAGTCCCGACTCCACTTGTATCAATAGGGTGTAAGGAATTGATCTTGCTCTAAAGTACTTAGGCGTAGCATTGGGGCTGACGTAGATCTTAGCTTTGGCTCCCCTTATTTTTCCAAGCCCTTCCTGGAAAACTTTGACGTGGTTATCGATGACTATATAATATACACCCCCCCCCCCCCCCCCCCTCCCCCCTGCAATGCCCAGCCAGATCTCCAGCCAGTTCAGTCTGATGTCCTGGAGTCAACCTCTCCCTTGAGGCTAGGTCATTGTCCCTGTACAATGACAAGTGCAAGTCAAGCTGTATACTGCCTACAAGTCACTAGGGTCACCACGGTGCTCTTTATCTGTAATGGTTCCCCTATGTAGGTGGCTGGCCTGGCCTTTGTGTCTTCTAAGTTCAGGAGCTGAACACCAGCCCGGAGGCGATTATAAATCTGCTCCCCGATAATGGAGATGGCAGCCCCCATATCCATTTACATTTTTAATGGGTGGCCATTTACTAATAACTCCATCATTGTGGAGGGCAGTCTTTCTCATGGAGATGCAATTTTATTGTCCATGTACCTCGCAATGTGCACACTTGCAGGGCACGGCCTTGACCTCCTTTTGAAACAGCTCACATTTTGACTACCCCTGTATTCTTTACCTCTGTTGTGGTCTTCTGCAGCACTTGGCAATAGTCCACCATCTGGCATCTACAACCTTCTAGAATATGCTCCCTCGAAATCAGAAGGCTGTCCTTGACTGCTTGGTGATGCGACTTGGACTCCACCATTGTAAAGGATTCTGTGATATTTTGCTGATATAATCGGTCTCAGTTGAGAGATGGACGTTATATGAGGCCCCTACCGGCAACTGGAAACAGTGCTTTCTGATGTCCCCTCTGGTTCCTGAGCTCCTTTCTCTGCATTCTCCAATGATAGAGCTATCTCAATGGCCTTCTTTAGATCCAAATTGGGTTCTTCCAATAATTTATTTTGGAATGTCACGTCGTTATTTCCACAGACCACTCTATCTCATAACATATCGTTCAGGGGTGGTCCGAATGCATAATAGTGCTCTGCCGATTTTCGTAACCTGGTCAGAAATCTGGTGATAGATTCCTCCGGGGTTTGCCCTGCTCTGTTAAAGCAGTATAACAGTATAGCTCGAGTATTATGAAAGGTTTCGGATCATAGTAGCCTTTAACCAAGTCCGCCAATTTATTAAGGCTTTTGGAGTCAGGGGCATCCAGGTAGTTCAGGCCTGGGGTGGCACAGTGGTTAACACTGCTGCCTCACAGTACCAGGGACCCAGGTTCAATTCCCAGTTTGGGTCACTGTCTGTGTGGAGTTTGCACGTTCTCCCCGTGTCTGTGTGGGTTTCCTCCGGGTGCTCCAGTTACCTCCCACAGTCCAAATATGTGCTGGTTAGGTGCATTGGCCGTGCTAAATTCTCCCTCAGTGTATCCGAACAGGTGCCAAAGTGTGGCGACTAGGGGATTTCCACACTAACTTCACTGCAATGTGAATGTAAGTCTACTTGTGACACTAATAAATAAACTTTACTTTACTTTGCTTTTATTACAGCAAAGATCAGGACCCAGTATGCAACATGACTATTTTCTGCTTCTCGTCCCCCTCAATATTGTTAGCCCAGAAAATACTCATGAGCTCTGCATATTGGGCCCAGTTTTCTATGTTTGCATTGCAGGCTTCAAGTTTACCAAAAAGAGGCATTTTCTTACCAGAGGATTATTTGTCTGAATGGTAACGGTTATGCAGAGGGAAGAAAAAAACTCACTTTACTCCTCATCGCCAATGTAATGATCTCTCCAAGACCAGTTTTTCGTCACCGACATCCTTTATTTGCAATGTGCATGAAGTTCTGCGGCTGCAGTGTAAATGTCCAGCCCCAGAGTCCTTCGACTGTCGGCCTGTGTGCAGCCAGCTGGTTTTAATCCCCAACACCCCCTCCTTCCCTATTGGGCGAGCCTCCTCTCGCTTAATAGTGGAGCTCATACTCTCCGAGGCCCACAGGGAGATCTATTGACCATCATAACATCCACTCTCAATTTCAATGAGTGCCTAGATCTCTCCCAGTTAGCATGGTGGCTATCTTCAATGTGAAGATGGGACAGTCTCCATAAGAACTGTATGGTGGTCACTGCTACTAATACTGTTGTGGACAGATGCATCTATGACTGGTAGGTTGGTAAGGAGGAGGTCAAGTAGGTTTTTCCACCTTGTTAGTTCCTTTAGCATCTGTCGAAGACCCATTCTAGCAGCTATGTCCTTTTTGACCTGGCCAATTCAGCCAACTCAGTCGATGTTTGTGCTACCAGGCTGCACTTGGTGATGGACACTAAAGCCCTCCACTCAGAATGCATTCTGTGCCCATGCCACTCTCAGTGGTTTCTCCAAATGGTGTTCACCATGGAGAGGTACTGATTTATCAACTGAGGGAATAGGTAGATGGTAACCAGCAGAATGTTTCCTCGCCCATGTTCAACCTGATACCATGAGACTTCATGGTGTCTGGTGTCAATGTTGAAGAGTCCCACGATGACTCCTTTCCAACTGTATACCACCGTACTGCCAACTCTGCTCATCTGTCCTGCTGGTGGCAAAGGACATACCCATGTCCTTTGCCACCAGGGATGGTCCCTGGGACATTATCTGTAACGTATGATTCCGTGAGTCTGACCATGTTAGGCAGTTTCTTGACTAATCTGTGAGACAGCTCTCCCAATTGTGGCCCCCCGATGTTAGTAAGGAGGACTTTGCAAGGTTGAAAGGGTTCACAAGGTTTGCTGTTGTCATTTCCGACACTTAGGTGAATGCCAGGTAGCCTATCCGGTTTCGTTCCTTTTAGACTTTGTAGCGGTTTGATAAAACTAAGTTGCTCAGCCTTTTCAGAGGGCAGTTAAGAGTCAACCACATTGCTGTGCGTCTGGAGTCACATGTAGGCCAAACCGGGTAAGGACGGCAGATTTCATTCCCTAAAGGACATTAGTGAACCAGATGGGTTTTTACAACAATCGACAACGGTTTTGTGGTTACCATTAGACTAATGTTTAATTTCAGATTTATTAATTGAATTTAAATTCCACCAGCTGCCCTGGTGGCATTGGAACCCATATCCCCAGAGCATTACCCTGGGCCTCGATTACTAGTCCAGTGGTACTACCACTACACCATTATGTCCCCGAGCTGTTTCTGATTCCTGAGTTGCCTGAATCTCCTCACTGCAATCCAAAAGGCAAAGCAATATCAGTTCCAAGAATGTTAAGCAACTGACCCAATGAAGATCCTTTTCTGAGCATGATCGAAAGGAAAAAAATGTATCCACAAATTTTGATCATAACAGTGCTTATTGAATACCCATTATTTATACACTTAGAATACAGCAATATAATTTATAGCGTTTTTAAGCTAATTTGGAATTCCTTGTTTACTTTTGCAAAATTAATCTTCTCTGGGCTCATCAGCACTAGCCTACAAAACCCCAATAGTTCTGCGGAGTTGTGTGGCTTCAGTTCCATAATGAACATCTGGAAGGAATGTTGCATTTTTTTTTGGTGAAAAATTCTGCTCAGTTGCATGTGTGTCGTTTCATTATTTTTTTCAAGCCAAAGATTTCCTGCAGCTATGGAAATTTCCAGTGAAAGGCAAAAGGGAAATAAAAAGCAGCTCCTTTTCTCAGTTTATCTACAAACACAAGACCGAAGCCATTGATTAATGATGACAAGTAAAAGTTCAATACCATCCCAGGAAAGCATGGAATTCTTTTTTTGGCACAAGTGTGTTAGAAATTATGATATGTCAGAACTTTTTTCATTACTCTCTGGTTTTCGAAATAGATTATTGCTGGAATGAAACAATACTCACATGTCATAATGATTAGCTTGGAAGTGACCCTCATATAGTTTAGACATCTGAATTCTATTCTAGTGTTACCAACGTGTTTTCAGCCCTGCCAAAAGTTTGAGCAGGTCTATATTTCCTTTAGAACATCAAACCGAAGAGATTTATCATGGAGATTTATCATGGGACAGACATCCAGATGGTCTGGGTATTTTAGCTGTTGGTCTGGTGTGGGCCTGATTGGACCCATGTCATTGCCTAGTTAGAATCTAATACATCAGCTATTCTAGGGAACTGCTTGACTTTCTTTGAGTAATGTAGAAATATTAATGTCCTGGCAGATGTGGAATAGCTTGTCATTTTAAAGGAAAACCAAGCCATACCCAATTACCCTTAATTATGTTATAATTAGAGTATGATTTGTGTTATAAAAACTGCTGGCTCAGAGAAATATTTATTCTGATAAATCACATTTAATGTGTGTTAAAATAAAAACCTCTCACAAAATGTTAAAAAGAATAATAACAAAAAGAGGAACATAGGAGGAGCGCTGCAGGATGAGAAGAATCGCACCTGACGTTAGAGTGAAAGCAATAATACCCCTGATTTTGATAATTAAGTTGTCAACTGGAAATTATTTTTTGTTAATTAGTGTTAAACAACATGTATGGCTATGGCTGTCATAGAATTTGTACATTCTAGTTTTGTATGTAAGGTACAACATCTCTCATCATTCTAATAAATAAGGACAACTCATTTCTATTTCAGGATTTGATTGGGTGATCAGTTTTGACATGCACTGTCACTACAAGATGATACAGTTCACTGAATCCAATTTTAACTGTTGATTTCAGGATACTGTGATTTCGTTCTCCAACATCTTTGATTTTTGCAGAGCTGCTGACTAAAATAGCATAAAAGCTGATGATTAACCTTTGCACTGGTAACGAGACTAACTATTAAAAACCAAAATGTTTATTTCGCAAAATGGATAGAACTTAGTAAATAAAATGCATTTTGTCTTTCTGACGCCAGTCAAATATTCAGAGCAGCTTAAAAAAAAGCCATCCCAGAATTACAAATTGAGGATGTGAGGTGGTCTTTGCTTTGTATCCACGCAAGCTGTGAAGTGTAATTTTGGTGTGAAATTGTTTGATTCACATCTAATATTGCACTAGACCATTGCTAGTGTCACTGACTCCTGATGCATGGGTTTCATGCAACTTGTAACTTGCATTTACTGGGATTTTCTAAAGCTAATTTCCAAGAGGATACAATCATGCAGCACAAAAGGGGGCCATTTGGTCCATCATGCATGTACTCGCCCTTTGAAAAAATCTATCCAATTAGTTCCAGTCACTTGCTCTCTCCCTGTGGCCCTGCAAATGTTTCCTTTTCTTGTAAATATCCAATTCCCTTTTCAAAGTTACGGTGAAGCCTGTTAATCCAGCACCCTTTCAGGCAGTGCATTCCACACCTGGTAAAAATGGGTCTTCTCAGCAAACAACCTTAATGAATTCTGTTAGGCTTGTTTATTAGGTCATGGCCAGCTTTGTGACAGTCACCTGTTGGGAATTCTTATTCCCAAAAATATACTTTATTCATAAAATGTATCAAGGTATTTTACATAACAGTTCAAATTTTACATTACACAAAATGCAATATTGTTTAATTTATTTCAATACAGTAAGTGGCACTCTGAAGTGCCTCACAAATACATACAATTATAGTATTGGGCAGTGGTGTCACAAGCACAAGTCAGTGCACAGCATGAGGAGTTTTTGGTTAAGTGGATTGTTGGGCCCACCTCCAGGACGTAGCTTCACACTGCAGAGCAATGGTTAAAAATTTCCCGCTGGTCCATTGATTTCCCTGGACCAGGAAGTTTTTAACCTTCATTTTTAATCATCTTAATGTTAGCAGAAAGCCAGTGGTACAGTTAGCTCTGTGCTAACATTAAATTATAACTAGCATTTGGATCCTATAGAGCAAAGCTTTTTGCATGCGTGGAAGCACTCATACAGAAAGCTAACTCCTATTCCCTCAGCTGGAGAGTAATGTGCGTCACCAGTTGCCTTGGCTTTAGTTGGCCGATTTGCTACAGAACAAATTTTAAATTCACCTTTAATCCCAACGGCTGTTTCCAAATTTTTGTTGCTCTAAAAAGCTCAACATGACAAAAACTGCATTATCTCTCTTGTGACATTGCAGCTTTATTACATTGCCTTCATTTCTCAACTAGAAAATACAGTCATGCAGTTAAGTACATAATATACTGTGAGCTCTGCATCATGTACTACTATAATTAGCTTTGTCAGGTTCTAGCCTTACAACCTTTATGCAGATAATATGATAATATGTCTTCATAACCAGATGACCTTACATGCACAATATTTCTCTCCTTATGAAGATTGCATGTCAATAAAGTAATTGACTCTCAGAAGCAGTGCCAAGTGAAGATACATGATTGGACTTTCAGAGCAGTGATGTACAATCATTATTATTCTCTGTGTCAGATATCTGCATGCAGGCTTCTGATGGTCATACAATGACAAGGCTGGGGGTTATGTATAGAGAGAGAAGAGAAAGGCTAGGAATGATATCTTCCAGTCAGATGATGCACCCCTCTGAGTGATCTTCCTTTTCCATCAATGTGACGTTAAATTTTGAGCTAACAGTTATTGGTGTTGATAGGCACACCCCATGCGGTGAGCCAAACATGGTTGTTTTGATCCCTTGTTCTTTTATTTCCATCCCTTTTCCCTGTTTTCTGTCACCATGTCATGTTAAATCATTGTTTAGTGGCAGAAGCAGGACCCTCAGGTATTACGGTATCAAGCTTCCAGAGGCATTATAAAATGAATATAATAATGTGAACCGGAAAATAGCACAGACCACTTATCAGGCTGGAAAATATCTAATAAGTGTTGTTAGTGGTTTCTGTTGGGCACAAAACCAGGCGTTCGTCCTCCAGTCATGCAGGTGTGGATTATGCTGTCTGAGAGTCCAGTTATGGGCAACCTTGGCAGATTACTATTGATGTCTGTCACTTCATGGCTGTCAAGCTGCTTATCTGACTTGCTTTCAAAGAAGCAGAGTGTTCTGGGTCCATGCTACACTGTTGTGCATGAAAAGAAATCTATAAAACCTAGACATTTGAGTCAAACAGTTGATGTAAATTCTATTGCCCTTGGAGAATTTTGTTAATGAGTGTATCAAATTAATGGTTTTACTGAAGTGGCCCATTTTGAATGAGGAAGGTTTGAAACCGTAACGAGGAGAAATGCGATGTTGCTGCAATTTCTATCCTCAGGTTCAGAATAATTAACGTGCATTACCAAACAAATTGAAAAAAGAACAAATATCACTTTGCATCTTTACTTGTAAGGTAAAACTGCATTAGATTGTTTTCTGTTGTGGTGATTATTAATGGCCAGTAAATATATTTTAAATTTGCAATTATATGTGCTTGGAGAAAGTTAATTTAATACTCCATGGAATAATCAGGATTAAGTGGAGTGCATGAATTTACTCTTTAGTTTACTTATTTTCTCATCAGATGTTGACATTTTAATATATTATTGCTGTTGCATTATTATTGTGTCCATTGTCTCAATATCATATATAAAGTTTATTATTACATCCAGCCATCATCTAACTAAAGTGAATATTAAATTTGTACAGCTTCAAGTGCTATATTTGTTTTTTAAAAATTGCCTCTTCCAGATTTGAGCACAAAATCTGGACTTATTTCAGCAATAAGTTGAAATATTAGGGGCAGTTTTTTTCAATTGTGGCATTAAAGCAAAGTTTCATCTGCCTGGTTAAGTGAATATGAAAAATCCCATACAACAATTAAGGATTTAGCGAGGCATTTCCCTAACGTGTTGGCCATCATTTCTCCCTCAACCAAAACTGGCATAAAATTCAAATGAAGTGGTCAGTCATTCATTTACTGTTTCTAAGTCTTGCTACGTATTAATTGGCTCTGAACTTTGCCTACATTAATAAGAGTGAAGTTGATTGCATTTCAAAAGTATTGTATAGGATGTAACATGTTTTAGGATACCCTGAAAGTTTGGTAAGATGTTAATTAATTTGTTATTTGACTTCAATCATTGATCTGAGTCTTGTGGTTCATTGGCTGGTCTATCGATAATAATGAAGTTTGAACCATTCTTGGCCAGTCACTAGGACAAAGTTCCATTTTAAATGAGTATTTCACCTCAGGGAAGGAGAAGATTCATATTTCCTGCTGTAGCTCACAAGAACCACATTTCCTATTGGTTAAATAAATTAAGACCATAAGACCATATCTTCCTCTGCGGGCTAGTTTATAAAACATTGGATATGAGTAGACGCGTGACTAAGATCACTATAAAGCTGTAGATCGATGTCTTGATTCTAGGATAACAAGAGTTTATTGTAATTAACTCTGAAAAGCTTGCTTGTTAGACTGTTTAAAATGGGTAATAAGTCTCTCCAATAAAGTATTGCACAGAAGCAGGGTAAGAACAGCTAGACCTATGAGTTTGTTAGTGAGTGTATGAGGTCGGTAGCCTGGGTACGTGCAATCACACAAGTATAAATGTAGCAGGACTGTCTCTTATGAATGCTCTCACTGATGAGGTGGACTACAATTGCCCCTGTCCTGCTGGACTTGGAAAACTTTGGAGAGAAACCAGCCAGGATTGAATAGGTGAGATTTCATTTGAATAGATAATTTGGATTCCATTCACTTGTGGAATTGGAGACCAAATTTGGCAGAACGTTCCTTGAAAGGGTTGAACAAGTTTGGTAAACCCATGAACAAGTAGATTATATGTTGCCTGAGGAGGGACCACACTTATAGATGGATAAATGGCCCTTTCTTATTAATTGTAGTTTAACCTTTATAATGAAGGAAACACCAGAGATAGAACAACACATTTCACATGGAATACAAGGAAATGTTTCATATCCCCTGCATTGTGACTTTTCACCCTCAACTAATGTTTCAGCGAAAGTTACCAAGTGGCTATTTCCTGGAAAGAAAGGGAAGGCCAGTTGTAGTGTAATGCAATATGTGTATGATTTTGTGTGTATGTTTGTGTGCATTCCAATATCATTCATCCCAAAGCAAAGTTATTGATGCATTTACGGGTAAATTAAGTACTGCAGGAGAAAGGAATGGAGGAATATGTTGATAGGATGAGGTGGTGTAAGATGAGAGGAGACATGTGGGAAATGAAAAACTGTCAGATGTTAATTCATGCCCCTTTTATTTGCATATCAACAAACAGTTCAAGGACTGCACTTTGCTAGAGGAAATAGATGGAGAATGATGTCTTAAAAAGGCAGGAAAACGTGAGACCAAAGTGTTGAAGCATTTTGCTACCTTCTGACCCTAACTCTGCAGAAAGAGCTAACTTGGAGTTGTTTGCAATGCATCAAATTCACCAGAGGGGAAAAGAAGATGGAGGCAATTGCACCAAAGCTATTGAAACTTCACAAGGACAACATTGCAAATAGTTTAATAACTACATTCCCTCCAAATTATTTACTTTTTACTGTATTATAAAAGATTGAATAATGAAGAGCTTTGACATTTTCAGTTTACAATATGTTTAAATGTTTGTGTTTCCATTCTTAGCACAGATTTGGAATTTTTGACTATAGTCATTTCTAAGATTTCCTCCTTCAACCTTTCTCATGCAGAAGTTTTGAGGGTGCCACTTATTTTTCCAGTTAAGTTAACTCAAACTCGATGTTGATAAACACATTTTATGATTGCATGATTATAATCTGGCCTAAATAATCACATCCATGTGCTTGATTAGCTGTGGCACACAGATAGCAACTGTCTAAATCCAAATATTATATACACCTTAATTGTCTGCTTGATCTAGAGCTTATTACAAATGTTTTACATTGAAGATAATGTGATTTAGATTTGTTTGCAGCAGAGATCTGAATAAAACCGGATTGCATTCATTTACAACATTATGAACTGAGTTAAGCAGTGATAATGACTGAATCATATTGCACAGGGAACCATTGTCAGTGCAGGAATACGTTTCACATTTAGTTCAAAACATAAATTTTAATTGCGATCACATTGGTAAATAACTTGCATTTATGCTTTAAACTTCATGTGATTGAAATTTCAGAAAACAAAGTGATTAGAAGCATGGTAAATATTCTGTTAGTGGGGGAATCAATGCACAATCATATGCAGTCATTTGACTTCCAGTTACAGATCACACGTGGTTGAGTTGCTCACTTGTTGAAAATATCGCTGCATGGAAGAAAAAGTTCCTCCTGGTTCTCCAGTACTCTTGACTTGCTCCATTGATTTCCACCTATGATGCACCTCAATGAGCACCCGGAAACAAGGCTTTAGAACTGAAGGCTTTAATACATTAACAATGAAACTACTAACACAAATTCACCCGTTCAGACTGAAGGGGTCCTGCCGGAGCAGGGGGTCTTATACCCTGCCACCGGAGGCGGGACCCCACTGGAGTGTGCCACGATAACACTTAGGACAGGTAAACACCCTAACCCAACAACATAGTACAACCCCCATAACAACAACACCCTAGCCCAACAGTAACACAATAACAACCCCAGTGGTGAACCAACGATGGTTCACCACATTCACCCCTCCTTTAGGAACCAAAGGTGGCGGGGTGGATGAAAACAGACAATGACAAAAAAAATAACAGGATTCACAAGTCCAGACGGTCTGGAGGACCACACCGACGCTGCGATCTTCTCAACACCGGTTGCGAAACCGGAGCAGGTGCTTGCGGTGGCTCTCTCAAAGCAACATCTGGCTGTCCCCTCAAAGACTCCCGGGCCGGCCGGCCCTGATGAGGCGATGGTGTAGGGGATCCTGGAACGTTTGGTGGTGGTGGTGGTGGTGATGATGGTGGCGCCGATCTCCGAGTCTCAGGCAAGCTGTACATGGGAGTAAAAGTGTTATGCACTGGTCCCGGTGCTGACCACGCCACGTCTGGGGAAGTAATGAGGAGTAGTGGATCTGTGACTGGGGGAATAGGAGCGACAGGAGTTGCTACGTCCCCTGCGGGCGCCAGGTCTCTAATGGAGACAGTGTCCTCTCGCCCGTCAGGATATGCCACATAGGCATACTGAGGGTTGGCGTGGAGGAGTTGGACCGGTTCGACCAAGGGGTCGGACTTGCGAGCCCTCACATGGCGCCGCAGAAGGACGGGTCCTGGGTACGTCAACCAGGCTGGCAATGAGGTCCCCGAGGACGACTTCCGAGGGAATGAGAACATCCTCTCGTGGGGAGTAGCATTGGTTGCCGTACACAGGAGGGAGCGGATAGAATGGAGCGCAGTTGGAAGGACCTCCTGCCACCGGGAGACTGGAAGGCCCTTGGATTTCAGTGCCAGTAGGACAGCCTTCCAGACTGTAGCATTCTCCCTTTCCACCTGTCCGTTACCCCTAGGGTTGTAGCTCGTGGTTCTACTAGAGGCAATCCCGAATGAGAGCAGGAATTGCCTCAAGTCATTGCTCATGAACGACGAGCCCCTGTCGCTATGAATATAGCAGGGGTACCCGAACAGGGTAAAAAGCTCACTGAATGCCTTGATGACGGTGGCAGTCGACGTGTCCGCACAGGGGAAAACAAACGGAAACCGGGAAAATTCGTCTATTATGTTAAGAAAATAGACATTCCGATCCGTTGAGGGAAGGGGGCCCTTAAAATCTACACTCAGCCTCTCAAAAGGGCGAGTGGCCTTGACCAAATGTGCCCGGTCTGGTCGATAAAAGTGTGGTTTGCATTCTGCGCAAATCCGACAACTTCTAGTAACTGACCTGACCTCCTCCTCCGAGTAGGGTAGGTTGCGGGCTTTTATGAAGTGGTAGAGTCTGATGACTCCAGGATGACACAGATCATTGTGGAGAGCCTTCAAGCGGTCCTCCTGCATGATGGCGCATGTTCCGCGCGAGAGGGCATCCGAGGGCTCATTGAGCTTCCCTGGACGATACATAATATCGTAATTATAGGTGGAGAGCTCAATTCTCCACCGCAAGATCTTATCGTTCTTGATCTTGCCCCTCTGCGTGTTACTGAACATAAACGCCACGGATCGTTGATCCGTGATCAGGGTGAACCGCTTACCTGCCAGGTAATGGCGCCAGTGTCTGACTGCCTCCACAATGGCCTGAGCCTCCTTTTCCACCGCTGAGTGCCGAATCTCTGGGCCTTGAAGGGTGCGGGAAAAAAACGCGACGGGCCTGCCTGCCTGGTTTAGTGTGGCGGCTAGGGCGAAGTCCGATGCATCACTCTCCACCTGGAAAGGGATGGATTCATCCACCGCGTGCATCGTGGCTTTCGAGATGTCGCTTTTCAAAACCTTGAAGGCCAATTGGGCCTCCGGCGTAAGTGGGAAGGTCGTGGACTTAATGAGCGGACGAGCTTTGTCCGCGTAGTTGGGGACCCACTGTGCATAATACGAAAAGAACCCGAGGCATCTCCTCAGTGCTTTCGTGCTAGCGGGCAAGGGAAGTTCAGTGAGTGGGCGCATACGGTCTGGATCAGGGCCAATGACCCCGTTTTCCACCACGTATCCGAGGATGGCTAACCTACGCGTACGGAATACGCACTTCTCCCTGTTATAGGTCAGATTCAGGCGAGATGCAGTGCGTAGAAAGTGTTGGAGATTCGTGTCGTGGTCCTGCTGGTCATGGCCGCAGATGGTGACGTTATCCAGGTACGGGAAGGTAGCCCGCAACCCGTTCTGGTCCACCATTCGGTCCATAGCACGCTGGAAGACCGAGACCCCATTGGTGACACCAAATGGAACCCTGAGGAATTGGTATAGACGACCATCCGCCTCAAAAGCCGTATATTGTCGGTCCTCTGGGCGGATGGGGAGTTGATGGTAGGCGGACTTAAGGTCTATGGTAGAAAACACTCGGTACTGCGCAATCTGATTGACCATATCAGAAATGCGCGGGAGAGGATACGCATCCAGCTGCGTGTATCTATTAATGGTCTGACTATAGTCGATGACCATCCGAGGTTTGTTCCCGCTTTTGACTACCACGACCTGCGCTCTCCACGGACTAGCACTGGCCTGTATGATCCCTTCCTTGAGGAGCCGCTGAACCTCAGATCTAATAAAGATCCGGTCCTCAGCGCTGTAACGCCTACTTTTAGTAGCGATGGGCTTGCAGCCAGGTACCAGATTTTTAAAAAGGGATGGTGTCGTGATCTTCAGGGTGGATAGATTGCACGCGGGGCGCTTTGGGCAATTTGGAGGCTGCGGCTGGTTCCCTACTGCCAGTGAAGGGAGTGGCCCACCGTACTGTAGGATCACACTCCTCATGTGGGCCATAAAGTTTAGTCCGAGGAGAATTGGCGCGCAAAGGTGAGGTAGCACAAGGAGCCTGTATTGCTCGTAAACTGTGCCCTGTACCTCAAGAGTTACCATACATTGTCCTTGGATCGGTACAGACCGGGACTGTGATGCCATGGAAATGGTCTGCTTGGCAGGGAGAACCCGGAGTCCACACCTTTTAGCAGTTTCAGGGTGTATGAAACTTTCGGTGCTCCCACTGTCAAACAGACAATTTACAGTTCTGCCACTAACCTTTACCTCCACCATGGAATGTTCCAGTCTGTAATGCCTGGTCTGATCCAGAGAGATCGACGCCACCGTTGGCCCCTGGGCGTCACTGCATGCTGCCGATGTGGATGCTGAGGACCCCTGCTGGTCGCTCCTAGTCGTCGTGGACCATGATGGCCGCCCCCATGAATCGCATGTGGCCGAGGGCTCCAAGCGCAGCGACTCCTGGTGGTCTTCCTCCTCCTCTGTCTGCCACGATGGCGCCGTCCTGAGATCGCACGTGGTCGGACCTCGTGGGTACTGCAGCGCCGAAAGAGATGGTCTCCGTTCTGGAGGGTTACATGCTGCACTGCCGTTTTTAGGTTTGGACCTGCAGACTTTGCCGTAGTGGCCTTTTTTACCGCACTGGCTGCAGATTGCCGTTCTTGCCGGACACTGTTGCCGTGGATGCTTGGCCCCACCGCAAAAATAGCATCGCTGGCCACCTGGAGCTGCCACCGTCGTCGAATCGATCTGGGAGCGCGGGTTCGCGGGGCGAGGAGGGAGCAGAGCTTGCTCCAACCACGTTGACTGCACGTGGTCCTCGGGGTACAGCGCCAAGCTCTTCGACGCCGCCTCCAACCTCACGGCCATCCCCATTGCCTGGGTCAAGTTGAGTTTCCCCTTTTCTAATAATTTAAGTCTGATGTACGAGGACCCTACCCCTGCTACGAACGCGTCTCGGGCGAGGTCTTGCATGTACTGCTCGGCGGAGACATCCTTACAGTCACAACCCCTGGCAAGCTGCAGGAGTTCATTGGCGTAGTCTTCTATGGTCTCGCCCGACTGCCGACGTCGTGTAGCGAGGAGATAACGAGCGTGAATCTCGTTGGGTGGCGTAATGTACCTATTCTTTAGGAGCTCGACGGCACCCTGGTAAGTGGAAGCTGCACGAATGGCTAGGTAAATCGTGTCGCTTACCCTTGCGTGGAGGACCTGGAGTCTATCACTGTCTGTAGTGATAGCTACCGAGGCTGCCAGGTAGTCCTCGAAGCACTTCCACCAATGTTCGAACGTGTTAGCTGCACCGACCGCACGTGGGTCCAGTGTCAGACGATCCAGTTTTAGGATCTGTTCCATATTCTCAGTTAATGTATTAAATTGATGCACCTCAATGAGCACCCGGAAACAAGGCTTTAGAACTGAAGGCTTTAATACATTAACAATGAAACTACTAACACAAATTCACCCGTTCAGACTGAAGGGGTCCTGCCGGAGCAGGGGGTCTTATACCCTGCCACCGGAGGCGGGACCCCACTGGAGTGTGCCACGATAACACTTAGGACAGGTAAACACCCTAACCCAACAACATAGTACAACCCCCATAACAACAACACCCTAGCCCAACAGTAACACAATAACAACCCCAGTGGTGAACCAACGATGGTTCACCACAACCTATCCGTTCCTTGCTCAGTTTTCACTGCCATCTTTCTTCAGCCAAGATTGGCACTTCTGGACATTCAGGGTTTCAGCTCCTCTGGCAGGGCACTTCCGAATACTAAAAATAAAATGGTTAACATCTGTTGCAATCACATACAGAGAAGCGATTATACAAACATGGTTCAGAAGTGTTTTATTAGATGAAATTAAACCCCTTCAATGTTTTTTAGTTGCCTATAATGCCACTCCACGATTGGTCACAAGGTGGCTAGAATGAAGGCAAGCAAGATGGGAAGTATCAGATTTTTCTTCTCTCCTGGAATACGATGTTAATATTTAGTTCATCAATTACCCAATAGTCAAGATGGTTTATAATTTGTTGAAGTGATTCAGGTTTAAAATAACTGCACTTGAAGCTAGCCTTTGACTTTGTTAAAAACAGTGAAGGTTGTTGTGGGAAAATTACCACTTCAGAGTCAGACTTGGAAGTTTCAACAATACAGTTTTATTTCGGACAAAGCTTTGGGGGAAAGCACTGGAACTCTGCGGTACTTGGCAGCTACCTTCTCAACTACACAATGGTAGTTGATCATTTTTATACCTTTTAGACAATAGGCAGTATGGACATTAGCCGTTAACTCATCGTTACAAGTTGAGTAGACAGATACGGACATCGATAGTTAACACATCGTTACAAGTAGACAGGTACGGACATGGACAGTTAACATATCATTGTTCATAGAATGGATACATTTATGCAGTTATGTCCTCTACCAATGACTGGTTTCGATATATACATTCAGTGGCTGATCTTGCTACATTTATGTATTTATGTCTCCATCTGTGGCTGACCTTATTATCAGACTCATTGTTCTGGGTCTGCCCTTATCTAAAGTGCCTCAAGCTCTGACCAGCTTCCTGTAGCAATTCAGATACTGCAGGTTTTAACTTTTTGTGTAACTGTCTGTGCTAAAAGCCAGTGCCTTTTAATGTCCCTTCCCAGGTAACCATTTTGCGTCCATCATTTTAATTCCACCATAACAAAGATCATACCTGATTATTTCCACTGCATCCCCTTCACACAAGCAATTCAATTTAATTCATGCCACAACACTTAAATTTGAACTCCTTACTGTTGATACACTGAACTCACATAATGCTGCAGCACTGAAATCCTCAGCAATATTTGATCCAGTGAAAAGTAACAGACTGTGTTAACACACTAAACAGGGAGAGGGTTAATTGAAGGTAACTAAGATTTCCAAGTGCACGTTGTCATGGACTTGGACAAGAAGAGTGAGGTAAAGTGGAAATCCTTGAAGAAACAGTCCAGTTTTGTGAAAAGATTTTCCCCTCTCGAGTGGGCGGCACGGTGGCACAGTGGTTAGCACTGCTGCTTCACAGCTCCAGGGACCTGGGTTCGATTCCTGGCTTGGGTCACTGTCTGTGTGGAGTTTGCACATTCTCCTGGTGTCTGCGTGGGTTTCCTCCGGGTGCTCCGGTTTCCTCCCACAGTCCAAAGATGTGCGGGTTAGGTTGATTGGCCATGCCAAAATTGCCCCTTAGTGTCCTGGGATGCGTAGGTTAGAGGGATTAGCGGGTAAAATATGTAGGGATATAGGGCCTGGGTGGGATTGTGGTCGGTGCAGACTCGATGGGCCGAATGGCTTCTTTCTGTACTGTAGGGTTTCTATGAGTCTTGCTCAGATAAAGCTCTGCAAACCTCCAGTAGTTCAAAGAAGTGGCATTCTTTATCTTTGAATCTATACAATGCATTTCAGTGGATTATAGAAGCCATCTGTACCCAGATCTGAGTGCACAACACAAACCTCAGCAACAATTTTGTACAGCATGGCACTAAGTGTGTGCTGTCACCACATCATGAGCACTGTGTGCAGTTTTGGTCTCTGTGTCTAAGGAAGGATAAACTTGTCTTGATGGCAATAGGCGTAGCTTTACTAGATAGTTTCCTGCGATGAGAAGCTATTCTATAATGAGGGGCCGATCAAATTGGGTAAATACTCTCTGGAGTTTAGAAGAATGAGAGGCGATCTCATTGAAAATGAAAATTCTGAAAGGGCCCGACAGGCTAAACACAAAGAGATTGTTTTCCCTGGAAAATCCACAACTCGGGGGAATAGACTCAGGATGAAGGGTGTTTTTTTAGGACTGAGATGAGGAGAAATTTCTTCACTCAGTGGGTTGTGAATCTTAATAATTCTCTACCTCAGAGGGTTCTGCATGTTCCCATGTTGAGTATATTGTAGGCTGGGATACTCCCATGGAGTATATTGTAGGCTGGGATACTCCCATGGAGTATATTCTGGGCTAGGGTAGATTGATTTTGATTCTTGGGAAATCAAGGAATAAAGGGAGTAGGGAAGGGAAAGTGGCATTACTGATGAGCTATGATCAAATTTAATGACAGATCAGGCTCAAGGGGCTGCTCTTTCTCTTATGTTAAGTTAACCTCATAAGTCATTGATAAAAGAGTAGATGGTGTGGAGAATGTTAGGCGTTTTTCTTCTAAGCTCAGGGAGGGGGAAAGTAACAATCATGAAAACCTGGAATCCAGCAAATGTTGGTGAATGGTGAACTGAGATGCCAAGGTCTCTCATCTCAGACTGAAACCAGTAAGTAAATGAGAAGAAACAGAGTCCATATTTGACCTACACCCGAGTTGAAAAAGCAGAAAAGATCATCAATAATATCATAACTATTGAGCCGAGAGGTCAAATATGGACTCTGTTTCTTCTCGACAGCATCTCCAACAAGCAATGCAACAGCAATAACATCATCAGCAGGTGACGCAATATTAGCAACATCAAGCATGACTCCGACATGACCAGAAGCAACATACGCATCAATGCCTTTGCAGCATGCCAACTCGCTACTGTGAGCGATCGAAGCCAAATCCACAAGATGGAGGCACAACATCCTACCACCTAAGTGATACCATGAATAATGTTTTTTTTCAAAAATAAACCTATAAAAGACCCTTAAGGAGTTCAAAAAGTCAATTGTTAACTGATTTTTGGGGAAGGGAAAAGAGCTATTGGTTGGAACACTGATATTGATATAGAAACATTTTTTTTCTAATGGAAGAAGGATGCTATTTTGCTGTGTTGCCCCTGGAGGGTTGTGAATAATAGTGTGCTGATGTGTGCCCTAGTGTGCAACAATTGCTGCTTTACTGCGATCGTGTGCTTAGTGGTGGTGTATCTATCTATTGGTCTACCAACCTGATGGAGAGTAGGAAGAAATAGACTCGATTAAGTTCCAGTATTTTGAGTCTGAAGTGTGATTATTTCTCAAGTTATGAAAACCAGAAGACATAACACTTTATTCAGTGTGACAATGGCTGTCTGCTGTGCGCTGAAAGCTCAGGCTTTAGATTTGCCTTGCGTAGGCTAATACTCCTTTCATCCGTGCAATTATAAAATGTATTTATTTTGGGGCACTATTTGCAGATCTTTCTGTGGAAAAGATCTCAAAGCTTCAGTGTATCAAAGCTCATCAGCTATTTGCATTTCCAGTACTGGGCCCCACAATCAGACATGATTTATTTGTTACTGTTCCATTTTGGACAACATTTTCGTGGTTTGTTTGCATTTCTGTCAAGCCCTGGGATTTTTTTTGGCTTTGGCAAGCGGTTTGTGCATGGAGTACAGAGCAGTGGATATATTTTGGAATAACTTTATAAATGTGAAGATGATGGATAGAGTAAAATTATTATTGTCAAATGCAGAGCATCAATTAACAAGGTAATATGCCAAGTTGCCTCAAAAGTAAATACAGATAAAGAGTTTGGTGAACGAAAATTATTCATGCTGATTATTAAATACAGAATGTCATGCTGATAGCCGAGCATTACAGGAGTTCTTTTGCAAGTTTGAAAGACCTCATAACTCATCTGTGGCAAAGTTATAAAGACTTTCTGACAAATAAAATAAGCTTTGCAGTTCACCCACATCACTGGTGTAGTTTTCAGATTTGTTGAATGAGAAATGCACTAAATGTAGTCAATGATCTCCGCCCTTTGGGCCTGTGCTTTTACATGTAGCCCTCCCTGACCCCCGACCACCACCCCACGCTGACTGGATATGGATATTTTTGCTGACGGTTTGCATGAGATGTGAGCAGATGAACAGGGATCCATCTGTGAGGAGCTGATCGATTCTTTGCCACTTTGTTCCACTTTCCCTTGCAGCATTGACAAAAATGTGCTTCTGTTGCAGTCAGCCATTTGCAATGGGCATGCACAGAACTGAAGATGACAAAGGTGCTGTGAACTAAGCAGAAAAGCTGGTAAACGTGCAGGCACCATCTCCTATTGGCATTGGCTTGATTGATTTGGAGCAGGTGGTAGAAAACATTTGCAAACTTTATCATTGCTATGGTTCATGTGGCAAGAAACATCAGTGTAGGCAGATCACATGGCTTGTTTCTTTGTGGATTATGTGGTCATATTCTATAATTGTAGGGACGTGTTGCATCCCAGTGATGCCCAGTTACTATTTAATGCCCATGATTCTGAACACAAGGACCTCCTGATTTCAGCCATTGTACCATAAATATCAATAAACGGGTACATCATATATAGAAAAAATGAAATAACTCTGTATTTATATGGTACCTTTGACAATCAAAGGATGTCTCAGAGCACTTCACAGGCAAGTATGTATTGTTGCAGTGTAATTACTGTTTTAATATAGGAAACACACAATCTGTACGAATTCATGCACAGCAAACTTCTAAAAACAAAATTAAATAAATGGCTAGATCATCTCACAGCACCAGGGACCCAGGTTCGATTCCCAGCTTGGGTCACTGACTGTGTAGAGTCTGCACGTTCTTCCTGTATCTTCATGGGTTTCCTCCGGGTGTTCCGGTTTCCTCCCACATTCCAAAGATGTGCAGGTTAGGGTGATTGGCCATGCTAAATTGCCCCATAGTGTCAGGGGGACTAGCCACGGTAAATGCATGGGGTTATGGGGATAGGGCCTGGGTGGAATTGTGGTCGATGCAGACTCGAAGGGCCGAATGGCCTCCGTCTGCACTGTAGGATCCTATGATGTTGCTTGAGATTTAATTACAGGCCAGGACACTGGAAGAGCTCCCCTGATCTTTGAAAGGTACTGGGTGACTGAGATCTCAGTTTAACATCACATCTGAAAGATAGCACCTCCATTGTTAGCTGTTGGGCTACCCTGACAATGTCTTTTATTGCTTGATTTGAATTGTGAGAGCTGAATTAAGCAAATCCTTTTCTTTATATTTAGAACATTCATACTACCCATTGTCCGTATGCAATTTAACAAAAAAAAGTTTAATTGGCTCCTCTGCCCTCTTTAGAACTGGGATGTTCTTCTGTGATGTTGAATTTATCCACTCCTAATGCGATGAGATAGAGTTGGAAAATTTTACATAGCAGATGCAGATTTACAGCTGATAAATTAGTATAATTAATGCATTTTCCAAAGCATTATTAAAGCTGAATTTTAGAACTACCATTAGCCTTGGCACTAGTGTGAGATTAATAGCAATGGTGGGTGATTATCCTTTTAGATTATTATTACAGAATATAAGAGATTGCACCAACATGACCATTTTATTACCCCCAAGCAAGAGTGTTTGCAGTCATGATTTTTGGATGAAATGGTGAAATACATCTAACAATAAACCCCCATAATGGCTGCATGTTGAACCTAGTGTGATGAAAGAGCTCAGAATGGATCATTATTCAGTAGTGTTGAACTATTACTGAGTTGTTTTTAAGCATCACAAATGGAGTACAATTCTATGCTTTAAAGAGTATGACATATTTCACTTCATACTGTACATGGTTTCGCCATACTTGTTTGGGGATTAAAATTTTTGTAAGCTTATATTGGTTCCTCATGGTGCATTTGAGCTTGAGTTGTTTAAGAAGGCCAAAACAAAGTTAGACAGGGTCACAAAAAATCTTTTGGGAAAAGGAGCCTTGGAAAAGGAGATGGACAATGTTCAAACATTATTTTGGCTTAAATATTGCTACATATTTGTAACTGGAAAAGGATGTTGCAAATATCAGTTGTATTGAAAACAGAATTGAGTAATGTGTTCATGATGTTATGGTTAGATTCAGCATGTGGAGCTTTGACTATCGAGCCTCAAAGCCGAGTGTTTGTCATTTATTCTCTTAGCCACTCCTCATATCCAGCTGGTATAACGTTCCGTGGGCACCATGGTAATCACCCAACTGCCATTTTCATGTGTGATCCTGGATGTCAGCAGGCTAATAAACTGTGGAACGATCACAGTGAAATCTCACATGCATGGCCTAATAGGATTCACTGTTGTGATCAGAAATGGAACTTTGTGTAACTTTGTATTTTCCCTTCCATAGTCCAGGGTTGAGAGCCAGCTGTAAATCTTCCACGTTGACTGGATTGAGATTAGATAACTCAGTAAAGACCAGGGAGCACATTTGGCACCTTGCTGCCATGTTTATTTCAGTGGCATGCTGGAAAATGTATTTACTCATTGTAGAATTGGGCCAGTTCTAGGCTTGTCAATTCATCTGAATTTTGTACTCTTATCATTATTGTTTCCTTTCTTTGCCAATATTATATTCCCAGCCATACCCATGCCAGATCTTGATCTACACTGAAGTCAATGAATCAAATAAACCAATGAATAATTGGACTGCATAGATGTGAGCGAGTCAGAAGCAGTTTGTTTTCTTTAAACAACTATTAAATCCATTCCTTCTGCAACTTTTCTGAATTAAAGCAGAAGTCATGCTATATTTTCATTGTCACTGAGGTTTCTGTTGCTAGTTGCGGCTTCATGAAAGTTAACATTTTTGGGATCAGGAGAAGGGGAAAATTAATTTTGAAAATTAAAACTCTCTTTACCTGTATCCATCTGGTGGATAGTTTTTGCTAAGTAGCAGGAGTCGAGAAAGTTTCCTCCTCAACACGCCTACCTCAGAGAAAGTGAGAGGAAAGATGTCATTTTCATTCTGGGGGTGCAGGTTCAGGCTGCAGTCAAACCAGTCAATCTGGGAATAATTCCAGAGGCATCTTCAGAGACTGCCAGTTTCAGGGGCAAGCTGTGTAAAAGGCCTGCCTCAGTGCTGTAGAACTTTGCCCCAGTTATAATAAAAACAGAAAAGCCCTCCTGCCCTCGCCTCTCACACACTCCCCATGCTCCATCTATGCCCTTTTAAAATAGTGCATAAGAGGCTTGACTGAGACCCCAGGCATCCATTGAAATGGATGAGCCCCAGGGAAAACATTGCTTGATTGACAGCCCTGGCTCTCTGAGCTATGCTGCCAATTGCACAAGATCAAGAGGTTTCAAGTGCTTGCACTTTCTATCATTGATATTTTAAAGGGTCTGGATGATTGACACTTCTGTTGAGCTGTAGCAAAATGAACTTGTGCATGAATTTATTCAACATCCTATCAGAAATGTTTATGAGAGAGACAATTGATGGATACAAAAGTGCAATAACAGTTGACGGAAGGTAAGTTTTGAATCATTGACATACTGATGACATTATTCTGCTCAATATTTCAGTGGAGGAGTTACATGAGTTGATCATCCTGATCAAGTTAATTTAGTCTCCGGATCAATGTCGAAAAGACAAAGATGATAGAGATGAGTGGAAAAAAACAGCAAAATTCGGTTTCATTGATTTCAGCTTCAACAGGTTGATGTCTTCCCCGAGCTTGGGTCACTCATTAAACAAAGTACAGAGGCTACCAAAGAGATTTGCAAGGGTCATGGTGCAGTAAATTCACTTCAAAGAGTATGGAGTACCTCAGCATCTGTTTTACAATGAAAGTCGATCTTCAAAGAGTCCTTGTGTGGCCAGTGATAATGCATGGCTGTGAAAGCTGTACTGTCAAGAAGAGTGCTTAGGTTTGGATAAGAGCATTTGAAATGAAAATGCTCAAATGGATATTGTGTGTGTTATGGATGGCCAGACAAACAAATGTGTGGGTGCTTAAGAAAGCTGTGTCAAGAGGAGCTTGTTTGATGCTGTGATATCAAGGAGGCTTTTTTTTATTCATTCATGGGACATGGGTGTCACTGCCTAGCCAGCATTTATTGCCCATCCCTAGTTGCCTGAGGGCAGTTGAGAGTCAACCACATTGCTGTGGCTCTGCAGTCACATGTAGGCCAGACCAGATAAGGATGGCAAATTTCCGTCCCTGAAGGACATTAGTGAACCAGATGGGTTTTTCTGACAATCGACAATGGTTTCATGGTCATCAGTAGATTCTTAATTCCAGATTTTTTTTTGTTGAATTCAAATTCCACCATCTGCCGTGGTGAGATTCGAACCTGTTTCCTTCAGAGCATTAGCTGAACTTCTGAATTAATTGTCTTGCGATAATGCTACTAGGTCATCACCTCCCCATAACATTGATTTGATTTATTATTGTCACATGTATTGGCATACAGTGAAAAGTATTGTTTCTTGCGAGCTATATAGATAAAGCATACTGTTCATAGAGAAGGAAACGAGAGAGTGCAGAATGTAGTGTTACAGTCACAGCTAGGGTGCAGAGAAAGATCAACTTAATGCAAGGTAAGTCCATTCAAAAGTCTGATGGCGGCAGGGAAGAAGCTGTTCTTGAGTCGGTTGGCACGCGACCTCAGACTTTTGTATCTGTTTCCTGACTGAAGAAGGTGGAAGAGAGAATGTCCGGGGTGCGTGGGGTCCTTAATTATGCTGGCTGCTTTGCCAAGGCAGCGGGAAGTGTAGACAGAGTCAATGGATGGGAGGCTGGTTTGCGTGATGGATTGGGCTACACTCATGACCTTTTGTAGTTTCTTGCTGTCTTGGGCAAAGCAGGAGCCATACCAAGCTGTGATACAACCAGAAAGAATGCTTTCTGTGGTGCATCTATAAAAGTTGGTGAGAGTCGTGTAGCTGACATGCCAAATTTCCTTAGTCTTCCGAAGAAGTAGAGGCATTGGTGGGCTTTCTTAACTATAGTGTTGGCATGGGGGGGAACTAGGACAAGTTGTTGGTGATCTGGACACCTAAACACTTGAAGCTCTCGACCCTTTCTACTTCATCCCCGTTGATGTAGTCAAGGACATGTTCTCCTTTACACTTCCTGAAGTCGATGACAATCTCCTTCGTTTTGTTGACAGTGTGAGGGAGAGATTATTGTTGCCGCACCAGTTCACCAGATTCTCTATCTCATTCCTGTACTCTGCCTTGTCATTGTTTGAGATCTGTTCCACTACGGTGGGGTCGTCAGCAAACTTGAAAATCGAATTGGAGGGGAATTTGGCCGCACAATCATAGGTGTATAAGGAATATAGCAGGGGGCTGAGAACACAGCCTTGTGGGGCACCAGTGTTGAGGGTGATCGTGGAGGAGGTGTTGTTGCCTATCTTTACTGATTGTGGTCTGTGCGTTAGGAAGTTCAGGGGCCCAGTCGCAGAGGGAGGAGCCAAGGCCCAGGCCACAGAGTTTGGAGGTGAGTTTTGTGGGAATAATGGTGTTGAAGGCATAACATATTTTATATTTTGGACATGTGCAGTGAACAGGAAGCCAGTATTTGGGAAAAGAGATAGTGCAAGGCTAAACACCCGGAGAAAAATGCACAAGGAAGAGTCAAGATGGCATGATAGATAATATCAGAAGATTGACTGCTCTCTCTATGGGACAGGCAGTTCGGACAGCAGAAAATATAAATCACTAGAGTTAGATTGTTCATAATGAACCCTCAGAACGACGACTGGTGAAAGAAAGATGGACAGTAAAAATTCCTTTAACAAAGTGGGAAGTTATCAGTGAATTTTGTTAAAGCTTTTTTTATGTGCATCCTATTATTATAGGGTTCATTGGGTCTATACAGTGCATAGTAGTGAATGGACATGAAAAATGCCATAGCTTGGCATGGGGTGCATGAGGGAACAAGGGAGAGGAGGTAGATGGGGGAGGCATAGGTTGACATAGATGGCATGAAGATGATCTTTTCAACTTGCCTTTCAAAAGGCTCCCTCATGCAAATTATGGTTCATGATCCTCTGAAGTACCATAAACCATGGCCTTTGAAAAGCAGGCTTGACTTCATGAAAATTGTGATGATTAGGGCGTGCCTATCTCCACAATGGAGTTGGCCAGGGTGGAAGTGTAGGGTGTGGTGGGCTCACAACCTGAACTAGCCCACACCCCTAAATGGCACTCCACATAATTGAGAATCCTGAGAATGGGATTGGGAATCCTGGAATCGGATCCACCATCATTTTTTAAGAGGAACTTGCAAAAATGCAGTGTATGGGCTTTGATGTAAGTACCGTGCCTGTTTTCCATGAGTAAAACAGGAACCTAAGCGTCCAAAGTGGCGAAAGGTCAGTAAAGATTCCAGCACAGAAATTCAGGGTCCATGCCTGAATTCAGCTCTCTGCATGTGCAGGTCGATCTTTGGAAAACCCGCAAATGATGGCAGCTTGTACCATGCACGCTTCGAATTATAGTCTCATGCACATAAGTGGGCAGCTGCTGGATAAGTTTGAATTCTTTTTACTCACTTTATTGTGTCGCCGGGAGGAACAAGACATTGGTATTTGCGTCAAAAGTAACAGGCTCTGTATGAGCTCGTGCAATACACATGAGTGAGGAGAGAAACTGGAGTGAGAGGGCTACAGGTGCTGGGAGCAACTATAGGTGCATGGAGTTGACATTTGGGATGGAGCAGATAGGGGTGAATGAGAACCAAGTAGGGATGAGCACACCCCGAAGTTTAGTGTACGTTCTACACTCGTTGAATAAGTAGTAAACTGTAAAAAGGAAGTTCTGCTACAATTGTGTAGGGCTTTGATGTGGCCACACCTGGAGTACTGTTGTCTCCAAATCTGGAATAGGACCTTTGAAGGCGATACAGCAAAGCCTGGGATAAAAGAGTTTTCCTATATTGAGAGGTTGGGTACATTGGGTGTATACTCTCTGAAATTTATAAGAATAAGAGGCTATCTCATTGAAGGGGTTTGACAGGGTAGATACTGAGAGGTTATTTCCCCTGACTAGGGAATCTAGAACACAGAAGGTCTAACCTCGGGATAAGGGGTCGATTATTTAGGACTGAGATGAAGAGAAACCTCTTGTTGTGAATCTTTGGAATTCTCTACCCCAGAGGAACGTAGGTGCTTCATCCTTGAGTATATTCAAGGCTGGGATAGATTTTTGATCTCTTCTGGATTCAAGACGAAAGGAGAGCAGGCAGGAAAATGGAGTTGAGGCAGAACATCAGCCATGATTGTATGGAATGGCAGAGCAGGCATGAGGGGCCATATAGCCTACTCCTGTTCCTATTTCTTATGTTCTTAAGTTGAGGATCATGTTATCCTGTATAACATAGCTTATACTTGCTGTTAATTTGAAACTGTGCCATTTTAATTTAATTGTCATTGAGTGAACAGCAGGGGAGGTCATAGTTTAATTGTTATTCAAGCTGCAGGTCATAACCTTCGCTTATTTTTTAAGCTTTGATTTGTAAGGTCACTGAGACATTGGAGGCCTTTGCCAAACAGTACATTTGTTAATTGTTTTTAACATGATGTAGGAATTTGAGTGAGAGGCACAGGAAATGAGGGCCAATGTACTTCTCTTAAGATATAAAATCTTTGGGGATTAATTGCAATGTGTTGCTCTTTTCAAGTCTCTCTATGGATCTAGTTTGTCCCATATGCTCCCAGGCTTCGGTTATAGAACATAGAACATAGAACATTACAGCGCAGAACAGGCCCTTCGGCCCACGATGTTGCACCGACCAGTTAAAAAAAAAACTGTGACCCTCCAACCTAAACCAATTTCTTTTCGTCCATGAACCTATCTACGGATCTCTTAAACGCCCCCAAACTAGGCGCATTTACTACTGATGCTGGCAGGGCATTCCAATCCCTCACCACCCTCTGGGTAAAGAACCTACCCCTGACATCGGTTCTATAACTACCCCCCCTCATCTTTGAGCTATGCCAGATGTATATTGTGGGTGACCACTGCTTTTATTTTGCCTCCTAATGTTTGGAGAAACACCAGACTTCTTCTTGACATGCCCTCTTTTATCACAGTTTTAGTTCAGGGTTTAGCATGTGATGAATCTCCGGAGTAAACCTGTGTCCTGAGCTTTGCTGCCTTACCACCATGTCCTCCATGCATGAGAGCATCATCCTGTGTGTGAAAGGTGCTTAGGTGAAAATTAATTAACTTAGATACCGAAAATGGTTACCAAGAGAGCATAATGTGGCACCATACTTGCCTATAATACTTTATGTATCTATTAACACACACACACACTTATATATACATCTCTCTTTCTCTATTAACATATACAAATAAACATAGCAAGCAGCATTTAAAAGTTTTTGAACCTTTTATACAGTAATTATTAAATGTTACTTTAGACATAAAACTAAAGGCATTCCTGACAAAACTCATTACATGCCAAAACAAGTCTAGCATCTCTTTTACTGAGGGTGTAGATTTTCTTGTTGCAAACCAGACTTATCTATAAAGCTATGAGATAGAGCCAAACAATTTATACACTGATAATGATGTGCCCATTGTAAATGATTTTGTCTATATCTAATATTTTCTTTCGCTGTTTCCTAAAACAAAGACTATTATCTAAAATCCAGGTTGTCACTAATATTTGTCAGTTACGTATGAAATCCCCTGTGATGGGTCACATGGGGCCATGTACCACAGCTAGGATTAAATCTGTGATTGGATCCACTTCTACAACTTAAATTACTGTTCTCTTATCTCAAGGTAACAGAGCGACTGTAGGCCTTGTCCCACTTTCTCCCAGATTGAATAAATGTCAGCAAAATTAATTTCATTGCCACTTAAATTAGCTCCTCAGTGTGATCTCCTGCTTCCCATCGCTTTATTTCCTTAAGAATTAAATTTCCTTTTTATGTATTTTATTTCAGAAGGGAAACTCCCAGAATTGCACATGCTATCAATAACCTTTCCTCATTTCATAGGAATTTACAAAGTCGAGAGCACGTTGCAGAAAGCAGTAATCTTTCACTTTAATAGTCCTTCACAGAGATAGCTAAAACTAATCTGATGTCTTGTTGCTTTTATTTTCTACATGCAGCCTCTGACTAGAAAAAAAGTACTTTCATTAAACAGTAAGCACATATCTGATTAGCTTTGCTATCAAGAGATCCTCACTTGTACTTAATCTTCAACCTAATTTGAACACTCTCATATTATGCTTAATCATAGTCTTGCAATATCAGGCTCCCTGAGAGGGTCTCAAGTTTTTTTTTGCTGATTCATTCCTGAAAAAGAACAATTACCTAGACTTTGCAAATGTGCAACTCAGCATCTCAGTGGCATGCTTTGAGTAAAGATTTGAGAGAGGGTGCTTTATTGGGCATTAAATCACAAGAATTGTGATCACTCTACAGACAGTAGCAGATTACCTACAATTAAACATGCAGAACCAGGCATATGCATTTCCCAATTTAAAGTATATTAAAATAACCAAGTGTGTTAGGAAAAATAAAAGCACCAATCTGGTTGAGTTTTACTTTCCCATTTTTGTAGATGAGGGCAAATTCCTTTATCTCATCATTAGACGGAGCCTTTCATTTAACAATGGTAAAGTAGTAAATACTGCAATGTTTCACAGAGAAGAAATGTACACAAAGCGTTTCTGGAAGGACTTAAGGGAGATGGCATAATATTTAAGGAGGCATAAAGAGAGGATGCAAGCAACAAATTGTAGAGAGTAGAGCTGAGATGGCTGAAGGTTCTGCCATAGATGATGGAGTGGGAGATTGTGAGATACACAAAAGGCCACAATCAGAAGATCAAAGAACATGGGCTGTAATGTAGTTTAGAGGAAATTGCAGAGGTAGGGCAGTGCGAGATACAGGAAGAATTTGTAAATGAGGACAAGGATATTGAATTTATTGTATTTGGGAATGAGAAAACAGTGAAATAGTTGAAAATGAAATGATAGATGACTGGGACAGGATGTCATTTGTGCAGCTTTTGGGTAAATTGATTTTAGTTTTAAGATTGCGGCTCAGGAAGAAAGCACTGGAGACATTCAGTCTGGAGGTAACAGAATATCAAAAAACATATATAAGTGTAGGGGATAAAGACTAGACATAAGTTGCGCAGCTGGAATTGGTGATGTAGAAGATCACGATCTAAGCTCATAGTCAAAGAACAATTGGGCTAATTTTAACCAAGCTCACTTAGAAAACCCAGGCAATTTGGCGGAACACCATGCTCAATAATACACTCCACTGGCTCCATTATATTCCTGTCAGCAAGGTTAAGTTAAAATTGCTCCCATTGAGTTTGTGCTCTGACTGGTTTGTTCTGAGCAAGCTGCAAGAAAGAAAGATGGAGTTAAGAAAACAGCGCAAAAGGAAAGGGGAAAGTCCAGTTATTCAACTTGGGAAATGGAAGCAGCCAGGCACAGAGCTTTTGGGGAGAGAAAAGGAATTCGAAAGAGGTTGGTGGGAAGGGCATGAGATGGGTGTGCACTCTTAGGCAGTATGGAGAAATTGGGAGAGGAAAGGAGCCAGGTGTACATGAATGCTGGGGGAACAAGAGTAGTAGCACAAACTGGTGCCAATCGGTGGAACGTAAGGGAAAAAAAATCTTGCATTAACCTGAGGAGAAAATAGGGCCAATTTTTTCTTTAGACACTGATCAAGGCTGAGCAACCTGTGAACTAATTAGAACTGATTTAAAATGTGCTGATCTCACTATGGAATATCTGAATTTGATGTATACTAACTAATGCCCTATGCTACATAGCTGAGATTATTTTTTGTCTTCTGAACAATTTGCTTCTTACAAAAAATATTTTAGGACATGGAATACTGGCAATTTATTTGCAAAACACTGCACAATCTTTGTGTTTTCTTTTTTATTTGTTTCATCATTCACCGGCGCTTGTTGCCACCAGTCATCGCAATGCTGAAGGTGAATGAACATCTTTGAAGTAAAAGATGCTCTTTACTTGCCTCAAGCTATGTGAAAGTGACACCAGAATGTCCTCCATGGCATTCTCTTCCAGGTGTTCAGTACCTTGTATCTCTGATCTCCTATTTGCCACTGGAGGATTATTAACACAAGGAAGACTCATTATTGTGAACATTGCATTGAACCTGTGTTTTTCTGAAGTAACCTGCTCCAACAAATCTACAGGAGAGAAGAAGTACAGAAGAAACATCAACAATCATAGAATCTACAGTGCAGAAGGAGGCCACTTGGCCCATCAAGCCTGCTACGACAACAATCCTACCCAGGTCCCATCCCCGCAACCCCATATATATTTACCCTCCAAATCCCCCTGACACTAGGGTCAATTTAGCATGGTCAATCAACCTAACCCGCACATCTTTGGACTGTGGGAGGAAACCAGAGTACCCGGAGGAAACACACGCAGACACAGGGAGAATGTACAAACTCCACACAGACAGTCACAACAATATGATCCCTCTTAAGAGAACCCAATGTGCGGGTGGGGAACAGATGCATTCCAGTGTGTCATCCATACTCAGGTCAAAAAACAACAATGTCACAAGCAGACAAGCTGATGTGTTGAAATTCACTTCACCACGTTTCTTTGGCAATCAGGCACAACTGAAGAACAGGTGGCAGCAATCACCAGAATGGAGACCAGTAGATTCATATTTGCTGGTGCCATCAACTGCAAGGGACCCTTATGCCAGTAGCCTATCACGGTTCATTGATGTAAAAACATCTTTACTGCATTCATAATCGTCCTGATAGTTGGTTGTGGAGAAGAATAAACATATTCATCTCTAGGCTTAGAATCTTTTCAGGTTAGGTATAATCTAACACTTCATTGCTAATTTGTAATCAAAACCATTTCATGTTGGTAAATTGGGAAGGAAAGTATATGTTGTTTCCTAACAGCTGCCATTCGGTGTAGTTAGAATCCTTAAGTAGCTCCTGTTGCTTTGTTTTAAATTTATAAAAACCGTGTGTCTTATCCCCTGGAGTTGGCCTATAATACTTTTTATATTTGCCCGAAATTTCATCCTTAATGTTTCTTGACTGAAAACACATGGTAAACAGATTCTGTTATTCAGCTGACACCATTTTTATTTCAAATTTGGCATCTTCCAACTGACATGAATGACAACTGTGGCAGCAATCACCTCCTCAAATCTCTCCTCGATGTCTCTCCTGGCTTCTGGCATCCTTTCTTTTTAAATTTCTATCAGATGAGCATACTTTCTTTGGCATGCATTGTCGAATCTTTTCATGTTAGTTTATCGCTCCAGCAGGAGCCTTTGCCCTGCATTGCTATTTATTTTGTTTGCGACAGTTTCTTTTTTTCAAATTTATGTAAAACCAGGCACAGATCTGTTAGATTTTTTGTTGTTGCATTTTTTATTGCTTTGTTAGACATACGCGAGACTCCAAGCTTTCTCAGGAAGGGGGCCTGAGTGATGCTGATGAGAGCACACGTATGGGCCAGGTTTACAATCAGTACAATTGAGAGCCAGAAAATGGACAACTCTGAAATTGTGCTGCCGTATCACCAGCTTTTCGACCAACGTGATGAATTTGGGCTGCAGCAAATGATTTAGTTCCTGCAGAAGGAACCTTTAGAGATTTATTTTGTGATAAATTTAAACTAAAGACAATTATCCCAGCAAAGGAGAAATTTGAAAATGATTCCGTCATTTTATATGTTCCATTATTGGTGGTTTTTCCACATTTGCAGCTGTGTAATTAATACACAATGATTTGAACAATAGAAATTAGGGGAGTAAGACATGAGGGGTGGAATTTTCCAAAAATCGCACAGAGTGCTGGAACAGGTGAGGAAAGCTGTGTGAAGCTCGCTGGTTTCACAGCTGCCTTTTTTAGCCTGATCAAACAGCACTGTGTAATTTCAAAATGTTGGCCAGGATCGTACTGGGGGGTGGGGGGTAAGCTCACCAGCAAACCTGGGATTCAGAGATCAAAGGACACCCTTTCCGATCTCAAAGTAAAATAAAGCCCCTCCCCATGGACTTCGGGGCTGCCTCCCCCGCCCCCCCCCCCCCACAAAATCAGGACCCCCCCTTCGACATTGGGAACACCCCACATTTGCACCACATTTAGAGGGGCAAACCCCCACCAACACTGGAAAACTGGGGTGCCCATCCCACACATGAAGAAATCCCCCAATAGCACGAGGTTGCCCTGCTAAGGACAGTGCCAGGACACTTCTGCCACGTCCTGCACCGCCCGGGTGCTATACTTACCTCTGCACCCCCAGCATGGTCATCACAATTGGTTTTTAATTTTGAAAATCAGTAGTGATTCCTGCTGGTGTGATGTCACACCAGTGGAAGTGGAGCATTTGATGCTGTTGCAAGCAATGGCATTAAGCCTTTAATTATATTTAAGTGGAGTCAATTCGGTGGAAATCAGTTTATGCCTGGGTGTGAGTCTGATTACATTGTCAGTGGGGGGGACAGGGAAGATCTTAAACAGAGATCTTGCTGCCACAAATCCCATTCTGACCCTATTGAGAGAGTTAGCGACCATAATGGGATTTGCGCCGGTGACAAAGGGACCCTGAGAATCACTCCCAAGATTGGCTCCCTGAAAGTACCAAATCTGGTTGGATGTATTTCTGGAGGATTCATCATATGATTGCTTGCTCCCAATTGCCCTGCTCGGTCACACAGCCATTTTATCAATCCCCAATATCCCAATGTCCAGATACTTTTGAGATAATATCATGAATGTGCTCACCTGTGGTCTTTAACTCTCATTACACATCTCGGGTGCAACAGTGCACTGTATTGACATGTGCCTATTATGGTGTTGGGCTGATTGGTTAGCTTTGGAACTGACGATTACAGAGGAGATGGCAATTTGTTAATTGTACTAATGCTAGGGACTAATGGTGTTCATTAAGAAGGAGAAATATTGGTAAGTAGATATTATGCAAAATAAAGTTGTATCCCCTGAAATTTAGAAGCTTTAATGGCGATTTGGTTAACGTTTTCAAGATATTGAAGGGAACCAATAAGGTATTTAGAGAGAAACTATTTCCACTGACTGGGGATAAGGGGGCCAGGGGAATAGCCTAAAAATAAGAACCAGTCCTTCCAGGTGTGAAATTAGAAAACACTTGTACACTTAAAAAGTGATAGAAGCCTGGAAGTCTCAATGACAACTGATGGTAGATATAAGTGTTAGTTTGAAAACTGACATGAGGTTGTTTTGTTAACCAAAGGTGTTCAGGGTTTTGGGGCACAGGCCCAATATGAAGTTGGGTTGCAGATTCGTCATGATCTTATTGAATTGCAGAATGGGCTTGAGGGACTAAATGGCCTCCTCCTGTTCCTGTGATGGCTCGGATCATTTGTAAAAAGAAGCAGAAGGTAAATCTTGATAACTATTCCATTGTTTCAGAATAGAACACAAGAACATCAGAGGTTGAAGCAGAAGTAGAGCATTTGGCTTCTTGAGCCAGCTCCGCCATTGATTATGGGTCATCCACTGCTTGAACTCTACTTTCCCATCCACTCCCCATTTCCCTTGATTCGCTGAGAGACCAAAAATGTGTCCATCTCCGCCTTAAATACCTTCAGTGATGAAGCATCCACAACATTCTGGGTTAGAGAAATCCCAAGGTTCACAACCCTTTGAGTGAAGAAATTTCTCCTCATCTCAGTCCTAAATAATTGTCCTCTTTTCCTGACTGTGTGCCCCTGTAGACTTTTAAGTGTGCCTTAATGCAAATCCCTAATGTTACTATGAGTATGTATTGAAGTCTTCAGTTGCACAGTCCTAACAGATCTACATTCAAACTCTGCATTGTGGTGAAGACAGCTTATTGCATGGAACCATAATGCAATTCATGGACTAATTTCATTTGTCTGAGACTGAGATGGAGTTGGTAAAAGTTTTCTAGATTGGGGAATGTTAAAAGCAGTTCAGACAGAACTTTCCTTGTCCAGTGGTTTCTGATGTTCTTAATCCGACAGTCTGATATTGCTCATCGTTACTTGTGCAAGTACCAGATGTAGCACAAAATAATGTTCTTCTAGTGCAGTTATTCATCTGGTAACCTCTGAACTGCTGTTCCCCAGTGTAATCGTTTCAGATGGTAACCAAATCAATTTGCAATGTTCCAAACATATTTTTGGTCCAAGAAGTATTTGGTTCATCGCATGAATCTTGTAGTCTACAATTCTTTTGAAAACAAATACTTTTCAGTGATTTGCCAACAGAAAATAGATAATGTGCATTTTAACGACTAGTTTTAAATCAGAATGCACAAATCTTTCTTTTACTACCTTTCCTAAAGCCTTGGGACTCTGCAAAGGGTTGATAGGGAACGTTGCAGAATCCTTCCCATGGATATTAAATATGTAATATATTGTTTCCTTTGCTATGTATGCACCATTACTAAGCCAGAAAAATAAAAACATGTGCATCAGAAAATAATTCATGTTAAACTTAAATCCAACACTAACAGTTGCCCTATATAAGGGCAACCCCACAACCCCAGGACATTCCAAAGTGCTTTGTAGCCAATTGAAATACTCTTGAAGTGTAGTCTCTGACCCAGATTTTCAGCATGATGGAGAGTCTCATGGTGAAAATGGCAGAGGAGGCCAAAATTCTTAAAACGTAGCGCTTCCAATTTTTGCAGAGCAGCAATGCATGCGTGTTTTCTGAAGACAGCTGGCCATTATAACTCCTCAGCTGCCTCCAGCAAAGTGGGATTGTGAAAGCAGGAGTGTGAAACTTAAGTGTTCAGATTAGACCGGGTCAGAGTGGATCTGAATTTTGTGGGGTTATTTGGATAGCCAGGGTACTACATTGGAGAGGTAAGGTACCCCTTTGAATCTGATCCTGGGGCATCTTTGGGGAGATTAGGTGCCCTTTGGGGTTGGTCAGGTGCCCTTTGAATTGTTAATGGTAGACATAAACATGTGTAAAAAGTGTACAAATTCATTACTTTCAAGTTCATCAAAAACTGTCAGTAGACTTGTCAAAATCAACGATCAAAACAGAAGCCCCTGTCAAAGGGACCTGTCAGAAACACCAACCAAAGGAAGCTGTCAATGTATTTAAAAGTCCTGCCCTTTAAATCTTTGAAAAAAATGGAGTGTTAAAAAATTGCTTGCCATTGTCTTTGATAAACCTGAGAGCTTCTATTACTGGACTAGTGTTCATGATTGATTTCACAATCATCCAAGATCATAGTAGGGTGCCTGCTATTTCACAATGTGATTAATAGCCGCAAATGGTTATAGACTCTTTGATATGGGACTATGGATTCCAGTGGTTGTTATTGTAAGGGATTGTGCACTTGAATAAAATATTTGTTGTTGTAAGGCTTTATTTAGTTAAATTTATTTAGTGAATGTAGTAGATTAATTTTATGATTGTGTGTTTTCTCCAGTATATTGCATTGGATTGGCATTAGGGTCGTCCAATGTATTGCTCTTCAATCTTTTCTCTTGTTTAAGAGCCATACAATTTCAATACATTACTGATGTTGGCAAAAGCCAGAACAAAGATTTTCAGTAGTATTATTAACTGATCTTGAAATGTACCTTTTTAAACTCATGTATTTTTTATTTTTGTTGAGTGATATTCGGTGGGGAATCTCGTAACACTTTTTGTTTTACATTTAGAAAAAATATGCTAATTGTGAGTTCATTGTGAGCTAACTACCAAGACAGTCCTTATCCTGCACAGCAGGGTACCCACCTCTTGGTTTGTCTGCCAAGAACATTGAGGTGAATTTTATGTTTTTCGGTGGGATGCGGAAACCTAACTCAGAAGTGTGAAGTTTGTCGATTCCCACCAACTCCCTTTGTACATGCTGAATAAAGTGTGGCGCAGTCAATTAGTGGGCACCCGCTGGGAAGCTGCCCAATTATAGCTGCATCCCAAACACAAACCCTTCTCCTTCCCTCGCTCCCTTTCAAGCTTGCAGTTAGTACCACGGCCAGCTTTTAAATACCACACCATAGAAAGCACTTGTGACTTGAGTTAATATAATAAATAATATAGAGTTATTTTTGTTGCAGCTACATTCACATTGTCATTTGAATAACACCCTGAAGTATGTTTATATGAGTAAAGGCTCAAAGTATTGGATCTGCAGCCCAGTATGTCATGCAGCAGTAGGGTAATGCCAAAGTCATGGCTAGAATGTAAAGTCTCCCTGCTCTCGAAATCAGATTTTATTAATCATTTTGAAGGCACAAAGACTATTAGAAAATGGAATTAAAGATCATACAGACACTGCCACCTTCCCACACACAATCTGCTGGTACATTCAACCATGGTCCCAATGGCAGGCCTTGTTTACTGCCCTTGTGCCATTCAATTTAGTTGGCATAAAAGACTCTTTTTAGGTCCGATACCCGAACAATCCTGTGGTAGGGTAAAATTATATGTGATTGGCTTGTTAACAACTATAATAGCTTGTAATTTCTTTTTTAAAAATGGGATCCACCCAACTTCCGTACTGTCAGAGATTAGCATGATGACATTGGCGGGGATTTTCCAGTCCCCCCCCGCTGCATGTTTTCTGGCAGCGGGGATGGTTCACCATTGGCCGCTTTGCATGGCTCGGCCATCCTATCGCCAGGAAAAAGATCAGAGGGGGTCAACTTCAGCTGGACTGGAAGATCCCACTGGCAGGAATGGCAGGAAAATCCCTACCATTGGGTGGTGACCTAAGCACAGGGAGACTACATGCCCAATTTCCAAACATAAAATTCACCCCATTGTTTTCCAGATCTG